>NC_073247.2:142889848-143192878 GCF_029281585.2 Gorilla gorilla gorilla
CACTATTTGAACTTCTATATCATAAACATACCCATGTAACAAGTGTCTGAGATCAAGAAAAAGAAGATCACTGACACCCCAGAAACTCCCCTGTGTATCCTCACATTTATTGCCCCTTGGCATCTAACAGAATAAATTTTTCCTGTGTTTTAAACTTTATTATGAATGGGTTATGCAGTCTATATTTCTTTCTTTTTACTTCTTTCAATCAACATTATGTTTGAAGATACATCAATATTGTTACATGTAGTTTTAGTTTGTTCATACTCATTGCTATATGGTATTCCTTTATATAAATTTATTGATGAATTCTACACAAATCTTTGTGTAGTTTGAAGCTATTATAAAGAGTACTACTATGAATATTCTTGTACATTTCTGTTGGTGCACATATATACATATTTCTATTTAGTGTATATCTAGGAAGGAGTTGTTAGATTACAGAGTAGGCAGATATGCAGCTTTAGTAGATACTGCTGAACAATAGTTCAGAATGGTTTTATGAATTTACACTTCCACTAGTGTAAAAGAGTTCTAGTTTCTCCACATCCTTGAAAACACTTAGTATTGTCAGGCTTTTTAATTTTAGGCAATTTGGTGGGTGTTTTCTTATTATGGTTTTAACTTTTATTTTACTGATAACTAATAAAGCTACTCATCTTTTCATGTGTTTATTGAACACTTGGATATACTCTGTTGTGAAATGTCTCTTTCGGACCTGAAAGCATGTGTTAGTGAGGCTACAGAAAAGGGACTGTGACAGGAAACACCTAGTGTGATTTTAAAAGCAGGAAATAAAAAGATGCATGTAGTTAGCAAAACATTAAAGAATTTATCTAAATAGCTAGAGAGGTTCATTGCAGCCAGAAGCGGTTCCTTTATTTCTATTAAACATTCCAAAAACTGATAGGATAATTTCTCAAAAAAAACTTTGAGGAAGGAAAATGCAAGGTAGACCAAGCATTGAGCTATGCACCTTGTGTGTTTTCTTCATTCTTACAACAAATCAAGGAGGTAGCAATTTACAGACCCTAGTTTTATTCTCTCTATAATCTGCTGTGCTAAAAAGTGTCTTGCGCACCAATTGTCACAGCAGACTTAAGAAAATAATCTAAACATTAAATAAACCCTACGTAAAAAAAAAAGTCTCTTTCAATCTTTTGCTCATTTTTCTATTTGATGGTTGCATTTTCTTACTGATCTGAACTTCATATGTTCTTGATATAATTCTTTTGTTGAATATAGGTAATGCAAATATTTTCTCCAACCTATGGATTGACTTTTCACTTTCTTAATAGTATCTTCTCACAAATGGAAGTTATTACTTTTAATATAATCTAATTTATCAAAATTGTATCTTATGATTAGCATTTTTTGTGTTCTGTTTTAAAAATACCTTTGGAAATCATCATTCTCAGTAAACTATCGCAAGAACAAAAAACCAAACACCGCATGTTCTCACTCATAGGTGGGAATTGAACAATGAGAACACATAGACACAGGAAGGGGAACATCACACTCTGGGGACTGTTGTGGGGTGGCGGGAGGGGGGAGGGATAGCTTTAGGAGATATACCTAATGCTAAAAGACGAGTTAATGGGTGCAGCACACCAGCATGGCACATGTATACATATGTAACTAACCTGCACATTGTGCACATGTACCCTAAAATTTAAAGTATAATAAAATAAAATAAAATAAAATAAAATAATAAAAAAATACAAAAAAAATACCTTTGCCAACCACAAGATCATGAAGAATTCTCTAATGATTTCCTCTAAAAACTGTACTGTTTGGCTTTTTATATGATATGAGAAATGGGTCAATATTCATTTCTAATAGATTGAGAGACAATTGGCACAACCACATTTATTGAAAAGACACTTTCTCCACTATATTGCAATGTCACCATTGTCCTAATTAGATGACTTTGTATGTATGAGTCTATTTCTAGACTCTATTCTTTTTCTTTTTTTTTTTTTTTGGTTTGGGTTTTTTTTTTTATTAACTTTAAGTTTTAGGGTACATGTGCACATTGTGCAGGGTAGTTACATATGTATACATGTGACATGCTGGTGCGCTGCACCCACTAACTCATCATCTAGCATTAGGTATATCTCTCAATGCTATCCCTCCCCCCTCCCCCCCCACAACAGTCCCCAGAGTGTGATGTTACCTTTCCTGTGTCCATGTGATCTCATTGTTCAATTCCCACCTATGAGTGAGAATATGCGGTGTTTGGTTTCTCATTCTTGCGATAGTTTACTGAGAATGATGATTTCCAATTTCATCCATGTCCCTACAAAGGACATGAACTCATCATTTTTTATGGCTGCATAGTATTCCATGGTGTATATGTGCCACATTTTCTTAATCCAGTCTATCATTGTTGGACATTTGGGTTGGTTCCAAGACTTTGCTATTGTGAATAATGCCGCAATAAACATACGTGTGCATGTGTCTTTATAGCAGCATGATTTATAGTCCTCTGGGTATATACCCAGTAATGGGATGGCTGGGTCAAATGGTATTTCTAGTTCTAGATCCCTGAGGAATCGCCACACTGACTTCCACAATGGTTGAACTAGTTTACAGTCCCACCAACGGTGTAAAAGTGTTCCTATTTCTCCACATCCTCTCCAGCACCTGTTGTTTCCTGACTTTTTAATGATTGCCATTCTAACTGGTGTGAGATGGTATCTCATTGTGGTTTTGATTTGCATTTCTCTGATGGCCAGTGATGATGAGCATTTTTTCATGTGTTTTTTGGCTGCATAAATGTCTTCTTTTGAGAAGTGTCTGTTCATGTCCTTTGCCCACTTTTTGATGGGGTTGTTTGTTTTTTTCTTGTAATTTTGTTTGAGTTCATTGTAGATTCTGGATATTAGCCCTTTGTCAGATGAGTAGGTTGCAAAAATTTTCTCCCATTTTGTAGGTTGCCTGTTCACTCTGATGGTAGTTTCTTTTGCTGTGCAGAAGCTCTTTAGTTTAATTAGATCCCATTTGTCAATTTTGTCTTTTGTTGCCATTGCTTTTGGTGTTTTAGACATGAAGTCCTTGCCCATGCCTATGTCCTGAATGGTAAAGCCTAGGTTTTCTTCTAGGGTTTTTATGGTTTTAGGTCTAACGTTTAAGTCTTTAATCCATCTTGAATTGATTTTTGTATAAGGTGTAAGGAAGGGATCCAGTTTCAGCTTTCTACATATGGCTAGCCAGTTTTCCCAGCACCATTTATTAAATAGGGAATCCTTTCCCCATTGCTTGTTTTTCTCAGGTTTGTCAAAGATCAGATAGTTGTAGATATGCAGTGTTATTTCTGAGGGCTCTGTTCTGTTCCATTGATCTATATCTCTGTTTTGGTACCAGTACCATGCTGTTTTGGTTACTGTAGCCTTGTAGTATAGTTTGAAGTCAGGTAGTGTGATGCCTCCAGCTTTGTTCTTTTGGCTTAGGATTGCCTTGGTGATGTGGGCTCTTTTTTGGTTCCATATGAACTTTAAAGTAGTTTTTTCCAATCCTCTGAAGAAAGTCATTGGTAGCTTGATGGGGATGGCATTGAATCTATAAATTACCTTGGGCAGTATGGCCATTTTCACGATATTGATTCTTCCTACCCATGAGCATGGAATGTTCTTCCATTTGTTTGTATCCTCTTTTATTTCCTCGAGCAGTGGTTTGTAGTTCTCCTTGAAGAGGTCCTTCACATCCCTTGTAAGTTGGATTCCTAGGTATTTTATTCTCTTTGAAGCAATTGTGAATGGGAGTTCACTCATGATTTGGCTCTCTGTTTGTCTGTTGTTGGTGTATAAGAATGCTTGTGATTTTTGTATATTGATTTTGTATCCTGAGACTTTGCTGAAGTTGCTTATCAGCTTAAGGACATTTTGGGCTGAGACAATGGGGTTTTCTAGATATACAATCATGTCGTCTGCAAACAGGGACAATTTGACTTCCTCTTTTCCTAATTGAATACCCTTTATTTCCTTCTCCTGCCTAATTGCCCTGGCCAGAACTTCCAACACTACGTTGAATAGGAGTGGTGAGAGAGGGCATCCCTGTCTTGTGCCAGTTTTCAAAGGGAATGCTTCCAGTTTTTGCCCATTCAGTATGATATTGGCTGTGGGTTTGTCACAGATAGCTCTTATTATTTTGAAATACGTCCCATCAATACCTAATTTATTGAGAGTTTTTAGCATGAAGGGTTGTTGAATTTTGTCAAAGGCTTTTTCTGCATCTATTGAGATAATCATGTGGTTTTTGTCTTTGGCTCTGTTTATATGCTGGATTACATTTATTGATTTGCATATATTGAACCAGCCTTGCATCCCAGGGATGAAGCCCACTTGATCATGGTGGATAAGCTTTTTGATGTGCTGCTGGATTCGTTTTTCCAGTATTTTATTGAGGATTTTTGCATCAATGTTCATCAAGGATACTGGTCTAAAATTCTCTTTTTTTGTTGTGTGTCTTCCTGGCTTTGGTATCAGAATGATGCTGGCCTCATAACATGAGTTAGGGAGGATTCCCTCTTTTTCTATTGATTGGAATAGTTTCAGAAGGAATGGTACCAGTTCCTCCTTGTACCTCTGGTAGAATTTGGCTGTGAATCCATCTGGTCCTGGACTCTTTTTTGTTGGTAAGCTATTGATTATTGCCACAATTTCAGATCCTGTTATTGGTCTATTCAGAGATTCAACTTCTTCCTGGTTTAGTCTTGGGAGAGTGTATGTGTCGAGGAATGTATCCATTTCTTCTAGATTTTCTAGTTTATTTGCGTAGAGGTGTTTGTAGTATTCTCTGATAGTAGTTTGTATTTCTGTGGGATCAGTGGTGATATCCCCTTTATCATTTTTTATTGTGTCTATTTGATTCTTCTCTCTTTTTTTCTTTATTAGTCTTGCTAGCGGTCTATCAATTTTGTTGATCCTTTCAAAAAACCAGCTCCTGGATTCATTAATTTTTTGAAGGGTTTTTTGTGTCTCTATTTCCTTCAGTTCTGCTCTGATTTTAGTTATTTCTTGCCTTCTGCTAGCTTTTGAATGTGTTTGCTCTTGCTTTTCTAGTTCTTTTAATTGTGATGTTAGGGTGTCAATTTTGGATCTTTCCTGCTTTCTCTTGTGGGCATTTAGTGCTATAAATTTCCCTCTACACACTGCTTTGAATGCGTCCCAGAGATTCTGGTATGTTGTGTCTTTGTTCTGGTTGGTTTCAAAGAACATCTTTATTTCTGCCTTCATTTCGTTATGTACCCAGTAGTCATTCAGGAGCAGGTTGTTCAGTTTCCATGTATTTGAGCGGTTTTGAGTGAGATTCTTAATCCTGAGTTCTAGTTTGATTGCACTGTGGTCTGAGAGATAGTTTGTTATAATTTCTGTTCTTTTACATTTGCTGAGGAGAGCTTTACTTCCAAGTATGTGGTCAATTTTGGAATAGGTGTGGTGTGGTGCTGAAAAAAATGTATATTCTGTTGAATTGGGGTGGCGAGTTCTGTAGATGTCTATTAGGTCCACTTGGTGCAGAGCTGAGTTCAATTCTTGGGTATCCTTGTTGACTTTCTGTCTCGTTGATCTGTCTAATGTTGACAGTTGGGTGTTAAAGTCTCCCATTATTAATGTGTGGGAGTCTAAGTCTCTTTGTAGGTCACTCAGGACTTGCTTTATGAATCTTGGTGCTCCTGTATTGGGTGCATATATATTTAGGACAGTTAGCTCTTCTTGTGGAATTGATCCCTTTACCATTATGTAATGGCCTTCTTTGTCTCTTTTGATCTTTGTTGGTTTAAAGTCTGTTTTATCAGAGACTAGGATTGCAACCCCTGCCTTTTTTTGTTTTCCATTTGCTTGGTAGATCTTCCTCCATCCTTTTACTTTGAGCCTATGTGTGTCTCTGCACGTGAGATGGGTTTCCTGAATACAGCACACTGATGGGTCTTGACTCTATCCAAATTGCCAGTCTGTGTCTTTTAATTGGAGAATTTAGTCCATTTACATTTAAAGTTAATATTGTTATCTGTGAATTTGATCCTGTCATTATGATGTTAGCTGGTTATTTTACTCGTTAGTTGATGCAGTGTCTTCCTAGTCTCGATGGTCTCTACATTTTGGCATGATTTTGCCGTGGCTGGTACTGGTTGTTCCTTTCCATGTTTAGTGCTTCCTTCAGGAGCTCTTTTAGGTCAGGCCTGGTGGTGACAAAATCTCTCAGCATTTGCTTGTCTGTAAAGTATTTTATTTCTCCTTCACTTATGAAGCTTAGTTTGGCTGGATATGAAATTCTGGGTTGAAAATTCTTTTCTTTAAGAATGTTGAATATTGGCCCCCACTCTCTTCTGGCTTGTAGGGTTTCTGCCAAGAGATCCGCTGTTAGTCTGATAGGCTTCCCTTTGAGGGTAACCCGACCTTTCTCTCTGGCTGCCCTTAACATTTTTTCCTTCATTTCAACTTTGGTGAATCTGACAATTATGTGTCTTGGAGTTGCTCTTCTTGAGGAGTATCTTTGTGGCCTTCTCTGTATTTCCTGAATCTGAACGTTGGCCTGCCTTGCTAGATTGGGGAAGTTCTCCTGGATAATATCCTGCAGAGTGTTTTCCAACTTGGTTCCATTCTCCCCGTTACTTTCAGGTACACCAATCCGACGTAGATTTGGTCTTTTCACATAGTCCCATATTTCTTGGAGGCTTTGCTCATTTCTTTTTATTCTTTTTTCTCTAAACTTCCCTTCTTGCTTCATTTCATTCATTTCATCTTCCATCGCTGATACCCTTTCTTCCAGCTGATCGCATGGGCTCCTGAGGCTTCTGCATTCTTCACGTAGTTCTCGAGCCTTGGTTTTCAGCTCCATCAGCTCCTTTAAGCACTTCTCTGTATTGGTTATTCTAGTTATACATTCGTCTAAATTTTTTTCAAAGTTTTCAACTTCTTTGCCTTTGGTTTGAATGTCCTCCCGTAGCTCAGAGTAATTTGATCGTCTGAAGCCTTCTTCTCTCAGCTCGTCAAAATCATTCTCCATCCAGCTTTGTTCCGTTGCTGGTGAGGAACTGTGTTCCTTTGGAGGAGGAGAGGTGCTCTGCGTTTTAGAGTTTCCAGTTTTTCTGTTCTGTTTTTTCCCCATCTTTGTGGTTTTATCTACTTTTGGTCTTTGATGATGGTGATGTACAGATGGGTTTTCGGTGTGGATGTCCTTTCTGTTTGTTAGTTTTCCTTCTAACAGACAGGACCCTCAGCTGCAGGTCTGTTGGAATACCCTGCCGTGTGAGGTGTCAGTGTGCCCCTGCTGGGGGGTGCCTCCCAGTTAGGCTGCTCGGGGGTCAGGGGTCAGGGAACCACTTGAGGAGGCAGTCTGCCCGTTCTCAGATCTCCAGCTGCGTGCTGGGAGAACCACTGCTCTCTTCAAAGCTGTCAGACAGGGACATTTACGTCTGCAGAGGTTACTGCTGTCTTTTTGTTTGTCTGTGCCCTGCCCCCAGAGGTGGAGCCTACAGAGGCAGGCAGGCCTCCTTGAGCTGTGGTGGGCTCCACCCAATTTGAGCTTCCCGGCTGCTTTGTTTACCTAATCAAGCCTGGGCAATGGCGGGCGCCCCTCCCCCAGCCTCGCTGCCGCCTTGCAGTTTGATCTCAGACTGCTGTGCTAGCAATCAGCGAGACTCCATGGGCGTAGGACCCTCCGAGCCAGGTGGGGGATATAATCTCATGGTGCACCGTCTTATAAGCCCGTCGGAAAAGCACAGTATTTGGGTGGGAGCGACCCGATTTTCCAGGTGCCTTCCGTCACCCCTTTCTTTGACTCAGAAAGGGAACTCCCTGACCCCTTGCGCTTCCCGAGTGAGGCAATGCCTCGCCCTGCTTCGGCTCGCGCACGGTGCGCGCACCCACTGACCTGCGCCCACTGTCTGGCACTCCCTAGTGAGATGAACCCGGTACCTCAGATGGAAATGCAGAAATCACCTGTCTTCTGCCTCGCTCACGCTGGGAGCTGTTCCTATTCGGCCATCTTGGCTCCTCCCCCCTCTATTCTCTTTCTTGGTGTATTTATCAATCCTGGCACACTATATTAATTATTGTACCTTTATAATAGGCCTTAACATATGGTAGTGTAACTGCTTTAGCTGCTTCAAATAGGTTTTGTGCTCCCAAATGTAGGTCTATATTTTGTTTTTCTTTCTTTTCTCAGGCCCCAACTCCGTGTCTGACACAAAGTCAGGTCTGAGTAAATAATCTAGCCTTCTATTTACCACCACACTTTTGGAGTGATTTATATCTACTTCTTTTACTTCCTTACTACCCACCTCTGCCTTAGACAGTGTCATTCAACCTCTACATTTCCATGCCAATAGAATGCTGTTTTCCAAGATCACCATTTGTGGTGAACAATGTTAGTGCTTCAACTAGATCTACTCAGATCTTTCTTTGTGGCTTCTCTGATTTTGGTGAGCATTTGTTCCAGCAATAAGCACTTGCGTTTCTTTTGCAGGTGACTGTTCTTGGATCTCAGAACCCCTTTGTCCACCTGCATGGAGAGCCAGAAGTGCCAGGACATTTAGGTCCCTCTTGGATCTTAAACAATGAATAATGAATGAGGGAATATGAAAGTCCCAGATCTCTTGCCTCACACCAGAACAACTCTGGGACATAATATACTCCAAAGTTCCCCTGTGGAATCAGACTGTAGCTACATTTGGGGGACTTTGTCTATTATCATGCCCTTGCTTGACTTCTGCTCCATCCTTGTCTTGCTTCCCCAATCTCCTGTCAGTTCTCTTTGGGGGCACTACCTAGTATATGATTTGCATGTGTCTGAGGGCCTGCTTCTGAGGAAACTTTCCTAGGATAGTTGACCAAAAATGATCCTAGAAGCGGACTCTAACGATGGAATTCTGGAATTGTATCAGTTGTCAGCTACAGTGCAACAGTGATTTCTTGCTGCATTATAATTGCTAAACTTTCATCTGTTGTTAGTTGGAATGGATTCAAATGTAGAAGAAGATGCTGTGCCCTATGTGATATCTGTAGCATTTTGAGACATAGCAGGGAAATGGACTGTGGAATTTGTTGTTTCTGGGCAACACTGATGTGTTGAAGGGAGGAAATGACAGCCTCAAGTCAGCCAATTACCAACTTAATCCACTGTGTACAACTTAGAAGACCTCCATAGCAGCGTATAAAGAGACCCTCATCTCCTGCATTGAGAATGGAAACCATACTAAAGACCTGATTTTTTAATTATTATTATACTTTAAGTTCTCGGATACATGTGTAGAATATGCAGGTCTTATGTTTAAGTCTATAATCCATGTTAAGTTAATTTTTGTATAAGGTATAAGGAAGAGGTTCATTTTCAGTTTTCTGCATATAGCTAGCCAGTTTTCCCAACACCATTTATTAAATAGGGAATCCTTTCCCCATTGCTTGCTTTTGTCACGTTTGTGAAAGATCAGATGGTTGTAGATGTGTGGCATTATTTCTGAGGCCTCTGTTCTGTTCCATTCATCTATATATCTGTTTTGGTACCAGTACCCTGCTTTTTTGGTTACTTGTAGCCTATAGAAATCAGGTAGCATGATGCCTCCAGCTTTGTTCTTTTTGCTTAGGATTGTCTTGGCTATACGGGTTCTTTTTTGGTTCCATATGAAATTTAAAGTAGTTTTTTCTAATTCTGTGAAGAAAGTCAGTGATAGCTTAATGGGGATAGAATTGAATCTATAAATTACTTTGGGCAGTATGGCCATTTTCACAATATTGATTGTTCCTATCCATGAGCATGGAATGTTTTTCCATTTATTTGCATCCTCTTTTATTTCCTTGAGCAGTGGTTTGTAGTTCTCCTTGAAGAGGTCCTTCATATCCCTTGTGAGTTGTATTCCTAGGTATTTTATTCTCTTTGTAGCAATTGTGAATGGGAGTTCACTCATGATTTGGCTCTCTGTCTACTATTGGTGTATAGCAGTGCCTGTGATTTTTGCACATTGATTTTGTATCCTGAGACTTTGCTGAAGTTGCTTATCAGCTTAAGGAGATTTTGAGATGAGATGATGGGGTTTTCTAAATATATAATCATGTCATCTGCAAACAGAGACAATTTGACTTCCTCTCTTCCTATTTGAATACCCTTTATTTCTTTCGCTTGCCTGATTGCCCTGGCCAGAACTTCCAATACTATGTTGAATAGGAGTGGTGAGAGAGGGCATCCTTGTCTTGTGCCAGTTTTCAAAGGGAATGCTTCCAGCTTTTGCCCATTCAATATGATATTGGTTGAGGGTTTGTCATAAATAGCTCTTATTATTTTGAGATACGTTCCATCAATAACTAGCTTATTGAGAGTTTTAGCATGAAGAGGTGTTGAATGTTATCGAAGGCCTTTTCTGCATCTATTGAGGTAATCATGTGGTTTTTGTCATTGGTTCTGTTTATGTGATGGATTATGTTTATTGATTTGTGTATGTTGAACCAGCCTTGCATCCCAGGGATGAAGCCAACTTCATCGTGGTGGATAAGCTTTTTGATGTGCACTGGATTCAGTTTGCTAGTATTTTATTGAGGATTTTCACATCTGTGTTTATCAGGGATACTGGCCTGAAATTTTCTTTTTTTGTTGTGTCTATGCCAGGTTTTGATATCAGCATGATGCTGGCCTCATAAAATGAGTTAGGGAGGAGTCCCTCTTTTTCTATTGTTTGGATTAGTTTCATAAGGAATTTGTCTTTTTACCTCTGGTAGAATTCGGCTGTGAATCCATCTGGTCCTGGGCTTTTTTTGGTTGGTAGGCTATTAATTACTGCTTCAATTTCAGAACTTGTTATTGGTCTATTCAGGGATTTGATTCGACTTCTTTCTGGCTTAGTCTTGGGAGGGTGTATGTGTCCAGGAATTTATCCATTTCTTCTAGATTTTCCAGTTTTTTTGAGTAGAGGTGTTTATACTATTCTCTGATGGTAGTTTGTATTTCTGTGGGATCAGTGGTGATATCCCCTTTATCATTTTTTATTGTGTCTGTGTGATTCTTCTCTCTTTTCTTCTTTATTAGTCTTGCTAGCGGTCTATCAATTTTGTTGATCCTTTCAAAAAACCAGCTCCTGGATTCATTAATTTTTTGAAGGGTTTTTTGTGTCTCTATTTCCTTCAGTTCTGCTCTGATTTTAGTTATTTCTTGTCTTCTGCTAGCTTTTGAATGTGTTTGCTCCTGCTTCTCTAGTTCTTTTAATTGTGATGTTAGGGTGTCAATTTTAGATTTTTCCTGCTTTCTCTTGTGGGCATTCAGTGCTATCAATTTCCCTCTAAACACTGCTTTAGCTGTGTCCCAGAGATTCTGGTACATTGTATCTTTGTTCTCATTGGTTTCAAATAGCTCATTTATTCCTGCCTTAATTTTGTTATTTACGCAGTAGTCATTCAGGAGCAGGTTGTTCAGTTTCCATGTAGTTGTGTGGTTTTGAGTGAGTTTTCTTAATCCTGAGTTCTAATTTGATTGCACTGTGGTCTGAGAGACTGTTTGTTATGATTTCTGTTCTTTTGCATTTGCTAAGGAGTGTTTTCCTTCCAATTATGTGGTCAGTTTTAGAATAAGTGTGATGTGGTGCTGAAAAGAATGTATATGCTGTTGATTTGGGGTGGAGAGTTCTGTAGATGTCTATTAAGTCCACTTGGTCCAAAGCTGAGTTCAAGTCCTGAATATCCTTGTTAATGTTCTGTCTTGTTGATCTGTCTAATATTGACAGTGGGGTGTTAAAGTCTCCCACTATTATTGTTTGGGAGTCTGAGTCTCTTTGTAGGTCTCTAAGAACTTGCTTTATGAATCTGGATGTTCTTGTATTGGGTGCACATATATTTAGGATAGTTAGCTCTTCTTGTTGCGTTGATCCCTTTACCATTACGTAATGCCCTTCTTTGCCTTTTTTGATCTTTGTTGGTTTAAAGCCTGTTTTGTCAGAGACTAGGATTGCAACCCCCGCTTTTTTTGCTTTCCATTTGCATGGTAAATGTTGCTCCATTTCTTAATTTTGAGCCTATGTATGTCTTTGCATGTGAGATGGGTCTCCTGAATACAGCACACTGATGCGTCCTGACTCTTTATCCAATTTGCCAGTTTGTGTCTTTTAATTGTGACATTTAGCCCATTTACATTTAAGGTTAATATTGTTACTGTTATGTGTGAATTTGATCCTGTCATTATGATGCTAGCTGGTTATTTTGCCTGTTAGTTGATGCAGTTTCTTCATAGTATTGATGGTCTTTACAATTTGGTATGTTTTTGCAGTGACCGGTGCCGGTTTTTCCTTTCCATAATTAGTGCTTCCTTCAGGAGCTCTTGTAAGACAGGGCTAGTGGTGACAAAATCTCTCAGCATTTGCTTGTCTGTAAAGGATTTTATTTCCCCTTATCTTATGAAGCTTAATTTGGCTGGATATGAAATTCTGGGTTGAAAATTCTTTTCTTTAACAATGTTGAATATCGGCCTCCACTCTCTTCTGGCTTGTATGGTTTCTGCCGAGAGATCCGCTGTTAGTCTGATGGGCTTCCCTTTGTGGGTAACCCGACCTTTCTTTCTGGCTGCCTTTAACATTTTTTCCTTCATTTCAACCTTGGTGAATCTGACGATTATGTGTCTTGGGGTTGCTCTTCTCGAGGGGTATATTTGTGGTGTTCTCTGTATTTCCTGAATTTGAATGTTGGCCTGTCTTGCTAGGTTGGGAAGTTTTCCTGGATAACATCCTGAAGTGTGTTTTCCAACTTGGTTCCATTCACCCTCTCACTTTCAGGTACACCAATCAAATGTAGGTTTGGACTTTTCACATAGTCCCATATTTCTTGTAGGCTTTGTTCATTCATTTTTATTCTTTTTTCTCTAATCTTGTCTTCACACTTTGTTTCATTAAGTTGATCTTCAATCTCTGATATCCTTTCCTCCACTTGATCAATTCGGCTGTTGATACTTGTGTATGTTTCATGAAGTTCTCATGCTGTGATTTCAGCTCCATCAGGTCATTTATGTTCTTCTCTAAACTGGTTATTCTAGTTAGCAATTCCTCTAACCTTTTTTCAAGATTTTTAGCTTCCTTGCATTGGATTAGTACATGCTCCTTTAGCTCAGAAGAGTTTGTTATTACCCACCTTCTGAACCCTACTTCTGTTAATTCATCAAACTCATTTTCTGTCCAGTTTTGTTTCCTTGCTGGCAAGGAGTTGTGATCCTTTGGAGAAGAGGCATTCTGATTTTTGAAAATTTCAGCCTTTTTGTGCTTGTTTTTTCTCATCTTCGTGGATTTATCTTCCTTTGGTCTTTGATGTTGGTGACCTTCAGATGGGATTTCTGTTTGGGCATCCTTTTTGTTGATGTTGATGCTATTCCTTTCTGTTTGTTAGTTTTCCTTCTAACAGTCAGGCCCCTCTGCTGCAGGTCTGCTGGAGTTTGCTGGAGGTCCACTCCAGACACTGTTTGCCTGAGTATTACCAGCAGAGGCTGCAGAACTGCAAAAATTGCTGTCTCTTCCTTCCTCTGGAAGCTTTGTCCCACAGGGGCACCCGCCAGATGCCAGCCTGAGCTCTCCTGTATGAGGTGTCTGTCAACCCCTGCTGGGAAGTGTCTCCCAGTCAGGATGCACGGGGGTCAGGGACTCACTTGAGGAGGCAGTCTGTCCCTTAGCAGAGCTCAAATGCTGTGCTGGGGGTTCCGCTGCTCTCTTCAGAGCCAGCAGGCAGGAACATTTAAGTCTGCTGAAGCTGTGCCCACAGCCACCCCTTCCCCCAGGTGCTCTGTCCCAGGGAGATGGGAGTTTTGTCTATAAGCCCCTGACTGGGGCTGCTGTCTTTCTTTCAGAGATACCCTGCCCAGAGAGGAGAAATCTAGAGAGGCAGTCTGACTACAGCGGCATTGCCCAGCTGCGGTGGGCTCCGCCCAGTTCGAACTTCTTGGCGGCTTTGTTTACACTGTGAGGGGAAAATCGCCTACTCAAGTCTCAGTAATGGTGGATGTCCTTCCCCCCACCAAGCTCGAGTGTCTCTGGTCAACTTCAGACTGCTGTACTGGCAGCAAGAATTTTGAGCCAGTGGATCTTAGCTTGCTGGGCTCCTTGGGGGTAGGATCTGTTGAACTAGACCACTTGGCTCCCTGGCTTCAGCCCCCTTTGCAGGGGAGTGAACAGTTCTCTTGCTGGCGTTACAGGTGCCACTGGGGTATAAAAAACAAACAAACAAACAAACAAAAAAACTCCTGCAGCTAGCTTGGTGTCTGCCCAAACTGCTGCCCAGTTTTATGCTTGAAATCCTGGGCCATGGTGGCGTAGGCACCTGAGGGAATCTCCTGATCTGCAGGTTGTGAAGACCATGGGAAAAGCATAGCATCTGGGCTGGAATGCACCATTCCTCAGGGCACAGTCCCTCATGGTTTTCCTTGGCTAGGGGAAGGAGTTCCCCGACCCCTTGTGCTTCCCGAGTGAGGTGACGCACCACCCTGCTTTGGCTAGCTCTCCATGAGCTAGCCCCAATGAGAAGAGCCAGGTACCTCAGTTGGAAATGCAGAAATCACCCGCCTTTTGCATTGATCTCGCTGTGAACTGCAGACCGGAGCCGTTCCTATTCGGCCATCTTGCCAGCCACCCTGAAGACCTGGTTTTTAAAAGTAGAAGAGTGTCAGAGAAGGTGAAATTCATAGCCTCCATAAGACTAAGACCTGTACACAAAAATTATGGCTCTGACAGGGAATGACTCACAATCTGAGGCTTGGGTTGGGGTCACCTAAGTTTACCCACTGATGAAATATGGAACCTTTTTATTCTCCAAAACATTGTGGTCCTGCAATAAATAGTCCATTCCTTATTGCTAGTAGATAACAGCACTCTCCTGTCTGAAGGCTAAGTAGAGATTTTAACTGAAGTAGATGCCTTGCAAGCCAATACTTGCCCTTCTCAAGATCTACCCCAACATTTCTTTCTGGCCATTGGACCAATAACTAGGTCAAGTTAGCATGACCAATCTGGGGAAGGTCTGGCTTTACTAATGGAGGAAATGTGTTATTAATCAATGGAGCTACAGAATTTAATAATATGTGTTATCAGGAACTGGGATAACATGCCTGCATATGTATCTTGAAGCTAACTTCATTAAAGAAAAGTGAAATATAAAGCTGGATAAGAGAAAACACTTTTAAAATTTGTTTTCTATATGTGAGCATTCTACTGTGACTCAATATTTAACATATCTTGTAAGGGTACCTGGAGCCAAGCCTATTAATTAAAATGACTGAGATGACTCCTGGAAATTTGGGGGAAAATGTGAATCGCATTAAATGAAATGAGATGCTTGAACTGCTTTGTCAGAGTGTTAAAAAATGGGGATAAAAATGCTCTCAGAAGTGGGCATGTTAGAATGGATCTATTTCATAAAACCTGAGGTCCCACCAGAGGACTATTTTTGGGAAGGCTCAGAGTACACTCCCTTGACTAAGGTGAAAAGAAGTGCAATAATAAGGGGAAGTTCCAAAATATTTTAGAAGCTCAGAAGTAAATGTTCTCTGCTCTGCTAGGCTGGAGCTGACTGTAGGAGATTAGGTTATAGAATTGAGCTTTCTAGTTTCTGTGGAAATGATAAGATTCCAGAAGAACAGAGGTCAGATGGCAGCACACAATCGCCAGAAGCCAGGTGAACACAATTATTGTAATGGTCAAGTGGCAACCAAAGTGTCCTGTCATGCAGGAATGTATGGTGATGACTAATAGATCATGGTGTTCCTAGAAGCAAGATACACAGTTGGCCAATGAGAGTGTTGCTTGCTTGACATATATAACTTAAAATCATAAGTGGATGAATAGAAGTTAATATACACTACCCCAATGAAGGGTCAAAATATTTTGCCTTGTTTTCATGCCTGAGCCAGTTGTTAGCCTCAGAAGTCATCAATCAAAAGAGAAATTGAGTACGCTTGAAGAAAGATCTTGCAATGCAAAAGCAAGCATATACAGTAGTGATTCTATCAGTTCTTCCCCAAAAGGGACTTATTAACATTTATAAATATAAGCGAACACTAAGAAAAAGGGGATTGCCCATATCTTTTAAGGGCTGTTGGATACAGAGTTTAAGCGGATGCTGATATTAAGGAACCTAAAGCACAATAACACCCACCCCCAACACTAAAATAGGTCCTTGTGGAATTCAGTTCTTGCCTTGGTCCATCTTACAGTGGGTCCAATGGGTCCAAAGACACACTCAGTGGGAATTTCTGATTGCTTAAGCAGAAGGACATACTTAGCATGTGGAAGAAACCTGACTTTTGGTTCCAGGACCCATGAATTAAGAGCTATTATGGTAGAAAATCACACATGAACATTATGAAAGTGGTACCTTCCCCAGAACAAGGTGGTAAATAAAAAACGATACCACATTTTAAGTGGAATGGTAGAGATTAGTGACAATCCCAAAGACTTAAGGGAGCAGGGCTGATAATCCACATTATGTCTTCATTCACTGTGAAAAAAATAGATGTCCCATGGTAGATTATGATGAACTAACACAAACTTAAACAAGTAATAGTCCTGACTAAAGCTTGTATGCCAGATATGGTATTTTTACTATAATGGATTATTATCAATGCAGCATCTGGTATTTGGTAAGTGGATTTGATGTGGCTAAAAGATTTGTTTAAATCTTCATCTGGAAAGAGGAGGAGAAGTTGTTCATATTCACCCAAATAGGCAGTAGTATAACTTTATGCTTTTGATTCAGGTCTATTTTAACTCTCCTGCCATTTGTTATAATATAATACAAAGAGAATATGATAGTCTGAAAATTCTATAGGATATCTTGATGGTCCACTATATCGATAACATCAATTTAATTGGCTCTGATAAAGAGAAAGTGGCAAGTACTCTGGATTCGCGAGCTCCAGAGGGTAGAAAATAAACCTTATAAGGATGCAGAGACTTGTCACATTGGTGAAATTTTGAAGGATTCACTTACGTTTCTTTGAATGGCAAAAAATGGCAATTACTTTTGCACCAACATAATATTTAGGTCATGCCAGTATGTCCTTTCCATGAAAAGGGCACTTTATTACGCCTTGACTCTCCTACTATTGAGAACATAGCACAGTGCTTTGTAGGTCTTTTTGGATTTTGGAGACTGCATATACTGCAATTGGGAATACTAGCCTGACTCATTTTTGAGATTACTTTGAAATCTTCCAGTTTTAATTGGGGTTATAAACAAGAAAGGGCATTAAGGAATATCCAGGCTATAGTACAAATGGCATGACTGCTTGAGATAAACAACCTGGCAAATTTCATGGAGCTGAGGATATTTGCAGTAGATACAGATGCCAGATGGAGTCTTGGGTGAATCCCAACAGAAGAGTTGAGGCATAAATCCCTAGGGTTTTGAAGCAAGTCATATTTTCTGCAGCAAAGAAAGGGACACACTTCAAAAAGAAGCTCCAGATATGCTATTAGGTCGTGGTAGAGAATGAGTGAGTGTCCATGGGACATCAATTGACTATGCATTCAGAGCTTGTACATAAACTGGGTTCTGTCAGACACACGAGGTCATAAGTTGGTCAATCACAGCAGCAATTCATGGTATATTTGGAATTAGATCTATGTCCAGTGGGTATGAGTGAGTTACATGAACCAGTGGCCCAGTTCTCATTGTTGCAATAAGGCGTATCTCTTTCTCAGCTCACACCTATGGGTTCATGGGGGCATTCTCTATGACGAGTTGACAGAGGCAGCTAAACTACATCCTCACTCAGAGGTAACTCTAAAAATGCAGTAGTAATTGAAGTTTTTCAAGTATGCAAAGCTGGTCAATCATCCACTCTGGGCGAAGACATAAATGGCTCTTGTTAGTCATACGTGAACTTCTGGACAGTGGTAAATAGTTTGTCTGATTGGGCAAGGTCTTAGGAGAAGCAGGATTGAATGATTAAGGCAAAGAAGAGGCATACGGTTAAACCTATAGGAGTTGGCACCAAATGTGAGGATCTTTACATCTCACAGTAATGCCCATGAAAGATCATCCACAAAAGGAAAAGTACTAAACAATGGGTCAACAGAATTATTCGTTCAGTAGATGTCAGCATCTGTGTTTGTCATACAAGCACTTACATGATATACCTATGAATGTAGTAATCATGATATGCGAGACAGAGGCTATGTATTGGACTAACATTTGGGCTTCCTTTCACCAAAGCTGATTAGCTACTATCACTTAGTATCTTTAATAAATATCTTTTTGATCTTTCAGCACTGGAGACTAATGCTTAATCTTCAATATGGTACTGTTTCTCAAAGAGAAAAACCAACTACTTGATGGAAAGTTGATTTTATCTTGCTTCAGAAGGGACAATGATTTATCAGAACTTCGATTTACTTGTATTCTGGGTGTGGATTTGTCTTTTCTACCTGCAGTGCTTCAACCCACTCTACTATCTATATTCTTATAGAAAATCTGACTTACTGACATGAGGTTCGATATAATATTATCTCACATTAATTGATTCACTTTATATCAAAGCAGTCATAACAATAATTTTATAACCATGGGATCCACTTGTTCTACAATATATCGCATACCCAGAAGCTGCCAGCCTTAGTAGAGTACTGACATGGTCTCTTAAAGGCACATGTAAGGCAGTATCTTGGAAATGATGCCTGTGATTTGAGGGCTTTGTTCTTCATGAGGCAATGTATGTCTTAAACCAGCAGTCATTATATGACACTCTACCATAAATAGGTAGAATACACAGACCTGGCAGAAAATGAGTGGACATTGGAGTGACCCCACTCACCATCATTCCCAGGGACTCATTTGAAAACTTTAAGTTCTGTGGTTCTAGATGTCCTGGTTTCCAGAAAGTAGATGCTTCCGCTAGGGAACACTATAAGATTCCTACTAAACTTAAAGTTATGGCTGCCATCTGGTAATTTGAGGTTTCTTGTGCCACTGGAGCAGCAGGTAAAGAAAGGAGTTAACATACTGGCAAGGCTAATTGGCCTTGATCATAATGAGCAGATAGAGTTGTTTCTCCCATATACATTTTTAACTGTGAATGGACAATGGCCCTGGGAGGAAGGGGCTGGAGAACAGGAAAGTCAGTCATCTTTCTGCCATGTACAGCCTTCCAGGCATCTTGAGCACCTTAAGACTGAGTCTACCTCCACAGCAATGAGCTCAGAACATAGCAAGAAGGGAAGACATTTCCAAGGTGACCCAGGCCCAAACATCACCTCCACAAGGCATCAGCATGAAGCATTCCCAATCATGATGAGGCCCGCAGATTGGCTCCACTCTCAGGAAAAGAAGGAAATGTATTTATTAACTATAGGCCAAGAGGGAATATGGCAACAGGGATCTGAATGTCAGGAAATGATGCCCTAGGTGGAATTGGATCACTTATTCAAAAGCTAAATCAAAAAAGTTGTTCAGTGCTGGCTGAAAGGGTAATTCTGGGACTTGTGAGGATTTGACTCCATCACCCAGAGATGGGATAAACTTGCTATATCAGAGGGCCTATCCAAGGATCTATTTGGCATATTTTTATTTCTATGCCCGATCATATGACACTGAGTATCCCTCACATTATCCTACACTTATTCAAAGTTTCTTATTTGCTGAGTGTCCACAGTGTTCCAGGCACTGTGCCAAATTCAAGTAGTGGTGGGACTGAGAGAGTAGCACTGGGTGCTGGGATAAGATACACAGTTGAATTAGCCAGGGTACCTTCCCTTGAATAGACTGAGTGAGATCTAGCAGGGCAGACAGAATATTGATCGAAAATAGTATGAAAAGTGATAATACACAAGTCTAAACACAATGCCATGAGACTCCAAAGGAAGAATAAGTTGTTCAGCTGTCTGAAAGTCAAGGAAGTGTTCACAAAGGAGAAGACACTTGAGTGAAGGTTTAGTTGATAAGTAGAAGTTTGATAGGCTGAGGAGAGGAGGAAAGTCATTCTGGGCAGAGGGAAGAAAGGCACAAAAATAAGAAAATAGCCAGATTTCTGTGAAATGGTGAGGAGCCTTTGTGGGGATGAGATCCATTACAAACAGTTGCGCAAGTTTTTCTCTGTATAAGGGTGCCTAGCTAAAAGATCCCCCCTTGCATTCTGCTTGATACATCAGACATTCTGATGAGGAGCTTTAAGCTGTGTCTTCCTAAAGAAAGGGTCTTATTCTACAAACTGTTGTTATCAGAGGTCCACAATTTTCCTTTTGTCTTGGAGTTTCATCCCAGGGTACTATAATGATCCCCTCAAGATATTCTCAGCCCCAAATCAGATACTAGTGGCAGATTTTTCTTGTGAATCTCTGCCAGGTCCTAGAGTTGATGGCTCTTACTTCATGCTAGAAACCCTGAGACATTCGGGGGAAGGAAAAACTGGAGATGGCCTCTTCCAGAGGCTCCTTGTGGCTTTGGAGAACATGGTGCCCAAGAAGTTCAGTGATTCAGGGGAGCCAAGGAAGGGGCAGGAGACAGGCAATTGGTAGCTAATGCAAAGAAGAATAGCTACAACCATGGGCCACAAATACATTTAATATATAGTTAGACTCAACTAACAATACCTATTTCCTCCCACCACCAAGTACAAACACACACACACGCATGCACACATACACATTCTCCTACATTCTCCTAAGGAAGAAAAGGAAAAGGAGGCAGAACTATAAGCTGATGCCCTATCACCCAATAACCTAAGGCTGTGAGTCAGAAAATAAGCCATAGTAGGAATATAAAACTCCTTCTTGCTTTCCCTCACCCATTCTAACACTTTCCTCAGGTTTTTAGCAGATTTGCCCTAGCAGTACCAGGGCTGGCTGCCAGACATCAAAGCTTCATGTGTCCTCTGTAGCTATTGCCCACTCCAGTCCAGATGTCACAACTTGTTATTGATATTTTACCACCAATACTCCCAACTTGGAGGCAAGATGACTTTGTGCCTCTTTACATCTTTGTAGAGACTCCTCAGCACTCCATATCCCAATTTCTGTGACCTTGATCAGTTTGCTTGTCAGCACGAAGTCTGTTTCTTCATCTCTTAAACAGTAAAGATAATAATATCTATCTCAGTGGGTTGTTTGTAAGGATTAAATGAGATATTTTGGGCAAGCCACCCAACACAGTGTGTCTGGCACATAGTACAAACCCACTAAATATTATTAATTAGTGTCTATCCAACACAGGTGCAGTTCAGTTACACAGTTAATAAAAGACTCAATGGGGGCTTGAACCAAAGTTTTATGATTTGGTCCAATTTATTAGTTTATGGATCTATCCACTTATCCTGGAAGGGAACTTTGGGGTTTTTCCAATTTACTTTCTGAGTGTCTACTCTGTGTAAGTAACTAGGGCTCGGCACTGGAAATACCAAGATGAACAAGATATTATTCCTGCTTTTGAGAAGTTGATAGTCTCATCGGGGAGAATGGTGACCAAATAGTTACAATGCAAAGAGGTAGTCCTGTTATAGTTGGATGCAGGATTCTGTGGAAGCACAAATCAGAGGCAATTGGTTCAAAGTAGGAATAAAGGGAAAAATTTCTGCATGAGATGTCACCTGAGGTGAGTTTTGGCAGATGAGTGGGTGTTGGTGTTATGAAAAGGAGAGGCATGGGTGTGTTGCTGATAAGAGTTATGGGTGGGAGTCCACATCCAGGCTATGGTGCCTAAGCAAGATCCTAGTGTCCAGGGTACCTTAGGGCTGAAGCACGAGGGATAGGGATGAAGCTAGAGAGTTTGGCAGGAACCAAGTCATGAGAGTTCATAGACTCTAGATTGTGGGACTTTTGTTTCCTGAGAGTAATAGGGACAATTGACTGATTTTAAAATGGACAATGATATATTTGGATGTGATGTTTTAAAAGGACTAGGGCAGGCACATCAGATAAGAGATACTTGCAGTAGTTGAGGCTAGAGATGAAGTTGGCTTACACCAGAGTAGTAGTAGTGGAGATGGAGGATATATATGTGATGGGAGATATATTTGGGGGATACAGAATGGACAGGACATGATGGGACTCATTGATGGATGAAGGGTGAGGGCAAAAACCAAAATCCAGGGTTACTGTAAGGATTTTGGCCTAAGGAACTGGGTAAATGATGGTGGCAGCCAGTAAGACTAGGAACATGGAAGAAATTTTTTCCTACTCTCTCATTTTGCACGTAAGAAAACTGAGTCCCTCAGAGGAGAAGCAGTATGCCCAAGGTTGCACAAAATAGTAGAAACAAGTTGGGGGTGTGGGACACAGAATTCATTTTTATTTAGTTTTTGTCCAACACATTTTACACTGCCCCAAAATGTTCCTCAGCTCAGCAGTCTTTGTACATTGGTAAGAGATAAATTAATCAAATTAACATCAGAAGCTCAGTATCAAAGCAGGGAGGGTAGATGCTTAGGTAATAAATCTACAGTTTTGTTAACATGACTCCCATTAAAGAGAATTTATTCACCAGGCATTGATTTTTTCCTTTTAGCATTGGACTTACAATGAGTGATTTCATATTTAGCAAAACACACTACTCTTGGTAATTAATGAGACAAGAATCACAGCCCAGTCAGGAGGAGATGTGGTTTCCAACAACGATGTAAGGCCTGGTTGAAAAAGGAGAGATAGCTTTTATACTCTAAGGAGTCTCAGTCTTCAGCAACCCCCAGTCTGGAGAAGGAAATAGCTATTCATCGAAGTTATATCTATTGAGGGCCCCACTGTGTTCCAGGCACTGTTCTAAGCATTTGGGATATGTTGATGAGCTAAATAGACATAGGTAGCTGATTTAATTGAGCTTACATTTTAGTGAAGGAGAAAGACAATAAACAGTAAATGCCATATGTAAGTAAAACATATAGTGTGTTTGATAAAGATAAATGCTAAGGAAAAATATGAAATGAAAAATATAAGCATGTGTTACGAATTGAATTGTGTCCCTCAAAAATTCATATGTTGAAGTCCCAATTTCCCGTACTTCAGATTGTGACTATATATGGAGATAAAGGCTTCAAAAATTAATTTAAAGGGAGGTCATTGGGGGCAGGCCTAATCCAATATGACTAGTGTCCTTATAAGTAAAGAGAATTTGAACATGAACATGTACACAAGAAGACCATATGAAAACACAGGGAGAGGACAGTCATCTACAATCCAAGGAGAGAGGTCTCAGAAAAAACCAACCTATTTGATATTAAACTTTCAGTCTCCAGAACTGTGAGAAAATAAACTTTCATAGTCTTAGCTGCATAGTTTGTAACACTTTGTTATGGCAGTCCTAGCAAACTAACATGAGAGGGGGATAAGGAGTGCTGGGGTGGCACTAGGGTTGCAGTTTTGCCTAGAAAGATAAGGTGAAATATGAGCAAAAAATATGGAGGAAATGAAGGAGCATCACAGAGAGATATCTGGGGAAGTGTGTCTGAGGCAGAGGAGAAAGCAAGTACAAAGGCCCTGAGGTGGGAGTGTGCCTGGTGAGTTTTAGGAACAGCAAAGAAAGCCAGCATGGCTAAAGCAGAGTGATTAAGGGGGAAATTGGGAGGAGATGAGGTCACAAAGTTAATATATGATGGGCCAGATCATGTAGGGCCGTTTAGGTTATTGTATGAAAGTTTACTCTCGGTGAAATTAAGATCAAGCCACTATGGAAAACAGTTTGTTGGCTCCTCAGTGAATTAAAGATACACTTACCATATTACCCAGAAATTCTACTCTTAGGTGTATATGCAAAAGAACTGAAAATAGATGCTTGTACGTGGATGCTCATAGCAGCATAATTTACAGTAGCCAAAAGGTGGAAACAACTCAAACGTCTAACAAAAGATAACTGGATAAATAAAATGTAGTATATCCATACAATGGAATATTATTTCACCATAAAAAGAAATAAAGTTCATTCCTGTACATTGTAGGACTGCTACAATATGGATAAACCTTGAAAATATCATACTAAATGAAAGGAACCAGTCACAAAAGGCTACATATCATGTAGTTCCATTTATATGAAATGTTTAGAATAGGCAAATCCATGGAGGCAGAAAGATTAGTGAATGTCAGGGCCTGGGTAGAATGGGGAATGGGGAGTGATTGCTTAATGGGAATCGATTTTCCTTTTAGGGCAATGAAAATGTTCTGGAACTAGATGGTGGTGATGATGACATAACATTGTGAATTTACTAAAATTCACCAATGGTAAATTTTATGTTACATGTATTTTACCATGTATTAATTAGTCAGGATTCTCCAGAGGAAAAAACCACCTAGAGAGAGAGTGAGAGTAGAAATTGGCTCACTCAATTGTGGAGACTGGAAGTCTCATAATCTACCATCTGCAAGCTGGAGAACCAGGAAAGTCAGTGATGCAAGTCAGTCTGAGTCTGAAGGCCTGAGAACTAGGAACACTGATGTCTGAGGGAAGGAGAAGATGGATGTCCCAGATCAAACAGGAAGTAAATTCACACTTACTTTGCCTTTTTGTTCCAGTCAGGCTTTCAATGGATTGGATGAGCCCACTGTATTGGTGAAAGTGATCTCTATTCAGTCTATCAATTCAAATGTCAATCTCTCCTGGAAACACCATCATAGACACACCCAGAAATAATGTTTGACAAACTATCTGGGCATCCCTTAGCCAAATCAAGTTGATACACAAAATTAACCATCACATACCACAGTAAAAATATTTATATCCAAAGTACTGTTTTGAACAGAGGAGTATAATGATTTGGCCTATGTATTTTTTAATAAAAGATCATTTACCTGCTCTGTTAAGAAGGAACTTATAGGCAACAACAGAAGCAGGGCTATCAATCAGAGGCTGTTTCAACATAAAATTGAAAGTTGTGACTTAGAATGGTAGTAGTGGAGATGGTGAGAAATGATTGTATACTGGGAATATACTGAACATAGAGACAGCAGTTTTTCCTAACAGATTAGATGTGGATGCGAGAGAAAAAGAAGAGTCAAGGATGACTTTAAGGTTTTGACTTGACCAAGTGGAAGAATAAAGTTGCCATCAACTGAAGAAGGGGCACTTTTGAAGAGAAAGATCAGGAGGTGTTTGTTTGTTGTTTTTTGATGGACATGTCAAGTTTGAAATTTCTATTAGACATCTAAATGTATATGTTGATTAAATAAGTGGATGAAGAGTTCTGGAACTTAGTGGAAAGGTCTGGGAAGGAGATACTAGTTTGGAAGTTTTCAGCATGTAGATGATATTTAAAGCCATGAGATTTGATGAGATTATAAGCGATGGTTCTCCCATCCTATATAGGCTGTTCAGACTCTCACATTGTGGAACCTTAATTCTGATAGAGGAAACATAATTTCTTTACTCTAAAAAGCTCTCAATTTTTAGGAAGATATGGTCAACAGGTTCCTTGTCTGCACAGAGAAATTTTTGGTACCCTGATGTGTCCCCAGCATGACAGAAAAATCATTGTCTCCTTACTCTAAAGATCTCCCAATTTTATTAGGGAGACATTGTCCACCTACTCTAAGTAACCCCAAGGTTGAGAAGAAAGACATTCTTTCTCAGTAGGGAACCTCCCCAAGTCTGATGAAGAAAGCATGGCCTCTGCTCCAGTCTCCCTAGGGTTTATACCTGCTGCCCCAAGAAGGAGGCATATAAAGCACTAGCATAGCCCAGGCAGAAGCAACAGCTCACAGACCTAAAGCTAACAATGAAGAAATCCATACATGTTACAGCCCAAAGCTGAATACCAGCTAATGTCTATGTCTGGGAAGAGCAGTTAGAGTTCATTAATTGAGTTGCTGGTAACACTGCCATTCTCAAGGCTAATTATCCTTAATTGGAGTTGTCTACTTTGATAATAAGCATTTAGTTTCCTTCCATTCAATTTAACAATATTCCAGGCACTATGCTAGACACTTTGGAGAATACCATACTTTAAAGAGCTCAATGTTTAGGCATGAGATCAGCCTGATATGTAGATAACTCAAACTTAAGGCAGAAGGTAATGAGTGCAGTAGAGAATTATATGCACTAGCATATAGTGTTAGAGCAGAGATTAATTCTGCCTGGGAGTGGGGGGAGTTGGATGGAGTTGTATAGAAGAAACAATATTTGAGCTAGAATTTAGGAGAATGGAGTAAAATTTCCATGGGTAGGAGAAAGGCATGCCAGGCAGACGAAACATCAGCAAGCAATTGAAAGCCTACAAATGCAGAGCATAAATAATTATCTATGTACTCACTTGTTTATTTCATTTATCCATTAATTTAGCAAATATTTATTGAGCACCTATTATGTCCCAGGCATCCTCCTAGGTGCTTTAGATATAGCAGTGAACAAAGCAAATTCCCTGTACTCAGGGAGTTTCTATTCTAGAGGACTGGGATGGATTATAAACAAAGAAACAAACAAATATGTAATTTGTTAGGTAGTAATAAATGCTTTGAAGAAAAATAAAGCATAATAAGGGGTAGAGTGTGATGGGGAAGAGGTTCTGTCATTTTATATAGAGTGATCAGGGAAGTCATCTCTGCTAAGGTGGAGTTGAATAGAGACTTGAATGAGATGAGGGAGTGCATAAAATACATATCCAATGGAAGAACATTTTATTAAATAGATGGGGAAAATAGCAAGTGGAAATACCTTGTGGCAAGAGTATGTTTTCTATGTTCTAAGGATCAAGACCTGAGTAACAAGAAGACTAAAATCACCATTTACCAAAATTGGGAAGCCTGAGATAGAGGCAGCCTTGGAATTTATGGAGGATCTGGAGTTTGGTTTGGAGTATATTAGGTTTAACATGTTTATTAGATATCCAGGTGTAGGTATCCAATAGGCAATTGGATATATGAATCTGTAGTTTAGGAGAGATATCCAGTCTGGAGCTAAAAACTGGGGAGCTGATGGCACATCAATTATATTTAACATCATGAAACCGGATGAGATCATAAAGGAGCAACTGAAGATAGAGTCATGGTCTAAGGACTGAGCTCCAAGGTACTCTAACGTTAAGCATTTGGATCAATGATCAGAAGCCAATGAAAGAGATTTGAAATAAATCATGAGTAGAGAGGTTTTCCAAAGTGAAAGCAAGAAGTAACAAGGCTCAGAATTACAGCCTGGCATTGGGGATATAGAAATGGGCTAAGGATTGGGTGTGGAGGGCACCAGGTTGGGGATGTGTAAAGGAGAGAGAAGGTCATGGGAGGCCTCATGGGTATTATTTTGGCTCACAGAACTTGGTAGATAATGGTGCCATTAGCTAATACAGGGGATATGAGCAGAAAAGAACTAGCTTGAGCAGAGGAAATAAGAGGAGTTGGGGAAATGTTGAGTTCAGTTTGCGATATTTGAGTTTGAGATTTTTGTAAGGCATTCAAGAAGAGAAATCAGATTGACATTTGTAAATGCAAGATCTCTAGAACATAAAAACTGGCATTGTTTCTTCAGCCACTAACCACTGTGTGTTTGTCACTCAATTTCATAACATGGTGTCCACTGATGAGTGAGGGCTGGAGGAGAGAGATACTTAGTAAGGAGGAGATTCAAATTTCTGAATCTACTCTGCCACACACTAGATGTGAGACCTTGGGACAGTCATGTCATCTCTCTGAGCCTAGGTTTCTTCATTGGTAAATGGAGACAATATTAATACCTCATGGGTTGTTTTGGGGATTAAATGAGATAATGCATGGAAAAAATCTTGAGAGAAGTAAGTGCATACAAAATTTTGGTTGAGTGAAACTATGAATAAAACACTAGTTTGAGCACCTCCCAGGGGAACCAGGAAATTCCAGATGGGGAGGTGCAAGTCAGGCAAGGCATATCTGGGACATAAGTGGGAAGTGGGAGTAGAAAGGACCTTTCTGGAAGTTCCTGGCGTTTCCCTAGAGACTCTAGAAGTTTAAGAGGTGGCCTTCAGGAAGGGCTACTGGCAAGTCACCTGCTTGTCTGGGCTTCGGGCAGACCTGCCCTTGAGATGTCTGTGCCAGTTCCTCCAGGAGGGGAGCTGTCTCTGGGGACTAGGTGGGGCTCAGAAAAGGGATAAGAGGCCAGAAACTGAGGGCTTGTGGGCTGAGCAGATCTGAAGTGGGTTAGTCATTGACTGGGCTGGGGCAGATGGAGATACAGAAAAAGGGAAAGGATAAAAGGAGTATAACATCACAGCAATAATGTAAGAAACAGTGCATGTGTATGTGATGGGGTGAAGAGGTTGAGTGACAGAGACTGGAAATAGAATGAGAAGGCAATCAGCACTACAGCAGTGTCTGTCAGAGCCTAGCAGAGGGCCTGACACTCAATTGGTAGGCAGTATTTGTTGAATGAATGTATGAATGGAGCAGGGGGCAGGCTGGGAGGAGAGAGAGAGAGAGAGAGAGAGAGAGAGAGAGAGAGAGAGAGAGAGAGAATGATATGAGTGGTGGAAGACTGGATCTGTAACTCGACAAACATTATTGATCCCCTATAGCCTGCCAGGTACTGAGAAAATAACAGGCTGAAAGCACAGCACTGAGTCACAAATAGCTTCAGGCCATAACAGGCTGGCAACTGTGTAGAAAGCAATATGGAAAGCAGTCACTGTTCTCAGTTGTCTGAAGCGTCTGAGTGTCCACCAGAAAATCCTTACCCTGCCTGCTTCTGTGGTGATTTAGTGTCCCTGTACCTACTGTATGTCAAATTCCAGGAAAATCAGCAAGCCTGTTTTAATATCAGTTATCAGTACATTAAACTGGGAAGAAAACTCATTTGGAATGCCAAGAACTGTCACCTGATTTATGTCTTTTGATTCTTACCAGAATTCTGAAAGGTAGGCATCATGAATCATTGCCATTTTCGATATGACAAACCTGAGGCTTATAAGTAGAATGGCTTGCTCAAGATCATAGCAGAACCAGGATTCAAACCTAGTTCTCCTATTTATTGGTCTGTTCTCTGTTCTCTCATCCCTGGCTGCATTCATGAATCCTGTACACATCCAGCCCCAGCACTGCCTCCCAAAGACTGGATAAATGGAAACACACATATCTGAAGTCAGCATATGTTGAACAGAAGCATATGCTGCACAGGAAGAATCTTGGCTTTAGTATAGATTTTACATCAGGGACTCTAATATAAAAAGGATCCCAGTGCAATTCATTCATACATTCATTACTCATTCACTCATTTAATCACATATATTCATATATACTTTGAACATAGGCTGGTCTCATGCTATGTGTCCCAAATAGTTGTAAGTATAAACAGAAGTCAGAAATGGTGAGTTACATAGAGAAGTTCTCTCTATTAAGTGATGGGAAAATTAAAGAGAACAATGATAATAGCTAACGTTTATTGCATGCTTACACTGTTCCAAATACTTCCCGTGGTTTAACTTCTTATATCTTCAAAAATAACTGTATAAGGTATAGGTACCATTATTTTCTCCATTTTATGGTTGGAGAATGGAGACCCAGAGAAATTATACAGCTTGCCTAAGGTGACACATCCAGTTAAGTGGCAGAGCCAGGATTTGAATCCAGGAAGTCTGGCTCCAGAGTTCCCAAAATGACAATTCCTGGCTGGGATAAGTGCTATGTTTTCTATCCTCTCTTCTCAATCATCCTGACATTCCTTCTCTACTCAAAGGAGATCTCTCTCCCTTTTTGTATCATTCTCTTTGCCAGTCCATGCTTCTGTTTCTTCTGTTACCCTCGCCTAGAGTGACCCTCCACTGCTTTATCCTCCTATCCAAGTCTCTGAACTCTTATGCTGAAAATATCACTTCCGATGTTGTCAACTTCTTCCTGAAGCTTCACATGAACCCACCTTATCAATGTGAAGTGAATTCTTTCTCTTTCTCTGTAGAGTAAGTATGTAGCACTTACTATATTCTGCTGATATTTTTGTTTTCATATTATTACTTGTATACTTATATTTCCTTCCTCTCCCTACTGCCAACTAGATTGCATCTTCCTTAAGAGCTAGGACCATGTTTTGAGTCCTGAAAGTGTTTGGCGTGGTGCTGAGGGGTTGTAGGTGTCTGTCTGTACAGAAGTGAATTATCTGATGCTTGGTTTCCCAGATATACATGAGCTTCATGCAATATGTCTTGGTGTATGAGTCTAAATCACCTGCTTCCTAAAAGGACTTTTCACACCTTTGATGCAACTTGTAGAGGTGGTGTGGAGCATAGGTTTGATGATGCCATAGAAGACAACAATGAATTTGTTTTTACCTTGGAAAACCTGTGAATGAGATTTTAATAGGCTGCAAAAGGACCTGGGGAAGAACAGCAGATAACACAAATGCAGTGACCTCAGTTGAAATCCCATGGTGTCAGTATCCTTAGAATAGCCCATAATACTTCCAGAGGGAGAAGGGATGTTTGGCTGGGGACTTTCTAGTGCTTTTGTCATTTCATAACTATGTTGACATTAAAAAACAAATTTCACCTGAAATTCCCCAATAGAGCTGGGATGAGGCAGGACATATATAATGGTTTCCTTGGAAAATATTGGTTATATAGAAGATAGGGAATTCTTACTTCTGAACACTGGGAATCACCTTCCAGCAGATAGTTTCAAAAATGGGGGTGTGGGAGGTGAGAAACTTTCCTCCCAAGCCATCAAGGAAAGAAAAAAAAAATACTGCTTCAGAAATTTGGGCACTATTTGAAGAAAGAAGCTATCTTCCCATGTTTGCCACCAAAAACTTTGCACTAGTCTGACTTAGACTTGAGGAACTATAGTTCTATCTGAATGCAGAATGTAGAGGAAAAGCTGCCTCTTCATTGAACCAATGAAAAACTGGATATTGGTCATGTTCCAGGACTCTAAACCACGCCTGCTGCCACTTTTACCCTTTGCAGCTGATTAAATCAACTGCCTAGGACCCACCTTGAGCCATTGTCTGCTGGATTTCTACATCTTTGATGGAGGTAAATGCTTCTACATGAGTTTATCTCAGGCTCTAAAGAGCAAAGATTGGTGAGCAGAGACTAATCTGTTCAAATTCTCTCGACTATCTGAGGCTAGGTTATCTGGGGGATCTGGCTTCCAAAGGAGAAATTAGAACGTAATAGGAACCTCTGTGCAAAACATGTGGAGTGACTGAGGGAAGCTAACGTTAAGGTTAAAAATTCCTTCCTGTTTCTCTTCCTTCTGCTTTTTAACTCCCTGCAGCCTGTAGCCTCGCAAACTCGTGGATACCCAGTTTACTTACTTTTTGTGATGCAGAGCTCATTAACATACATATGTGGTACATGTCGGAAAAGCTCTAGCTGTTTCTTGTTACTCTATGGAGCCACACAGAATAAGTTTAAACTTTCTTCAAAATGACAACTTTTCAAATATTCAAGATAGCTCTTATTGTCCTTCATCACCTAACACCCTGATTATTCAATATTCCCCAACAGATCTACCAAATCTCTACCCTTCTTTCTAATCTATCCTGCAAAAATGTAATCTCTATACAGGGCCCTTTTATCCCGTTGCTTGCTCCAGAGCCTAAAATGCATTCAATCAGGTCTATTAAGGTATATATAGTAAAATTTACTAATTTTTAGGTTTACAGTTCTGAGTTTCAGAAAACATACAGTCATTTAACCATCACCACATGAATACATGGAATATTCTCATCAACCCATATCACCCCACTGACAGCCTTTGCAGTCAGTCCCTCCATCCATTCTCACTCCCACAACCACTAGTTTAATTTCTCTCCCTTTTCTTGAAAGTTAGATAACTGGACCATGGAATATATAGCCGTTTGTGTCCTTCTTTCACATAGCACAATGCTTTTGAGATTCATACATGTTGTGGCATGTATCAGTAGTTCACTCCTTTCATTGGTAGTATTGCTCCATTCTGTAAATGTACTACAATTTAATCATCCATTCCATAGTAGATAGAAATTTGGGTTTATCCTTCTTTGTTAGCTATTTTGAGTAAATCTGCTATAAGTATTTTCATGTAAGTCTTTGTTGACGTATGCTATTATTTCTTTTGGATAAATACATAGGGGTGAGGTGGCTGGATCATAAGTTATTTGTTTAAATTCATAAGAAACTACTAAACTGTTTTCCAAAGGGGCTGTACTATTTTCTTTGCCAACAGCAATGTATATACGTTTTAGTTGCTCTGCAACATCATCAGGTATTGTCAGTAATCTTTGCTTTGTTTTGTTTTTAACATTCTAGAAAATGTGTATTGCTATTTCACTGTGGGTTTAATATGAATTTCTCTAAAGAAAAATTATATTGGATATCTTGAAGTGTCTGTTTGAAACTTGTCAAATTTTCTTTGGGTTGTTTGTTTTATTCTTATTGAGCTTTGAGAGTTATTTATATATTCTGGATACAAGTCCTTTATCAGACATGTGTTCTGAAAATATTTCTGTCTGCCTGTGGCTTGCCTGTTTATTTCCTTAACAGTGCCATTTGAAGAGTAGAGGCTTGGAAAGATAAAGTCAAATTTATTAAATTTACTTTTGTTGTCTGTGTTTTTTGAGTCCTTTCTAGGAAATCTTTCCCTAACCCAGATCACATTAAATTTCCCCACAAGTTTTATAGGTTTTGGTTTAACATTTACAACTATGATCCCTTTGGAGTCAGTTTTTAAATATGGTACAGCTTATAAGTTAAAGCTCATTTTTAGCTTGTGGTGGTCCTATTGTTCCAGCATTATTTGCTGAAAATACTATCCTTTCATCACTACTTATTTAGTCACCTTTGTAGAAAATCGGTCGATCATGTGTATTTTGGATCTCTTTCTAGACTCTGTTTTGTTTCATTGATCTATCATTTTTTCTTGACATTGTAACTTTACACTAAGTCTTGGAAGCAAGCAATGTAAGTCTTCCAATGTTGTTATTTTTCAAAATTGTATTGGCTATTTTAGACAGTACAGCCCAATATAAAACAAGGCCTTTAAAAATTGAAAATCATTTTTAAGGATGATTTCAATCACCATTTTTCTATATAAATCTAAGTAGATGACTGAACATCATCATGCGATCTATTTAGAAAAAGGGTAATTATCCCCATCACTTCTCCATTTAACAGTCCAATTTGGCCTGTTCTTAAACTTGGAAAGGTTGAATGGAACCTCACAATGGCTTATCTCAGCTTTAATTCTTGGTCCCACCAATTAAGGCCCATGTATTAATTTCATATTATTGCTGTAACAAATTACCATAAATTAAAGGGCTTTAAATACCCAACTCTATTATATTACAACTCTGTAGATCAGAAATCTGACTCGGGTTATTATGTTAATATCAAGGTGTTGACAGAACTGTGTTTCTTTCTAGAATCTCTAGGGGAGAATTTGTTTTCTGGCCCTTTCCAGCCTCTAGAAGCTGTCCTCATTACTAGGCTTGTAACCCCTTTACATCTTAAAAGCTAGCAATGGCCAGTTGAGTCTTTCTCATGTCACATTGCTGTGATGCTGACTTTTCTTCTGCTTCCCTCTTCTACATTTAAGGGCCTTGTGTATTTATTTGGGTTCACTGGATAATCCAGAATAATTGTCCTATTTTAAGATCACTGGAATACAAAATTTACATTCCATATGAAACATTAGTTCTTTTTAGCCAGCTAACGTTTTCTCTCTATATATATTTATATAGAATGTATTTATATATTATTAATTACATAAATATATTTTATGTAATATACTTATATGTTACATATATAATAATATAATATGTATATTCATAGGTTCTGGGGGTTAGGACATGACATCTTTCTGAGACCATTATTTTGCCTACCACAGTCATGATGTATTTTCCTTAGTATATATTGCTAGATTCTGCTTGTTAACATTTCCTTAAGGCTTTCCACATTTTTGCTCCTGAGGGATATTTTTCTGTACTTTTCTTGACTTGTGATGCCCTTGTCCAGTTTTGATATCAGAGTAATGGTGGTGTATTAATGCAATGTTCTGGACAATGTTTCTTAGGCTTATCTTTTCTGGAAGAGTTTGTTTGTAATTGATGTGATTTTTTCATTAAATGCTTGGAAGAATTTGCCACTGAAGACACACATGACTGAAGTTTTTGTGTTGTTTCTGTTTGTTTGTTTGGATGTTTCTAACTATGAATTTTAATTTCTGTAGTAGATATAGGACAATTGAAGTTGTTGATTTTTTTCTTGAGTGAGCAACAGTAGTGCCTTTCAAGGAATTTGTCTATTTCATTTAAATGATCAAATTTATTGGCATAAATTGTTCAAAATAGTCCTTCATTATATTTTTTAATTTCTGTAAGATCTGTAGTAATGCCCTTTCTTCCTTTCTAACACTGGTAATTTGTGTCTTCTTTTCTTTCTTCTTGATCCATCTGGCTTGAGGTTCATAAATTTTATTGTTCTTGTGTGAGAACCAGGCTTTGGCTTCATTAATTTTTATTGTTTTTCTGTTTTTTCTGCCATTGATTTGTAGTCTTTGTATTTTCGTACCTTCTTCCTGCTTTAGAATCTAATTTTGCTCTTTTCTCTAGTTTCTTAAACTAGAAGTTTGGATAATTGATTTAAAAGCTTTCTTCTTTTCTGACATAAGCTTTTTCTGCTAAAAAATCTTTCTCTAAGCATGTTTTATGTGTGTCCCACATATTTTGATATGTGTTTTAATTTTCATTAAATTCAACATATTTTATGATTTCATTTATAACTACTTCTTTGACCCTTTTTTTTTTTAGAATAGTGTTGTTTACTTTCCACCTAATTATGTATTTCTGGAATAACAATTTCAAGTTTAATTCTGTTGTAGTCAGAAAATACTTTCTATGACTTCAATTATTTTAAATTTATCGTGTCTCCTGTGGCCCAGAAAATAGGCCATTTTTGTTGAAAGCACCATGTGCACCTGAAACCAATACATATTGTACTGTTGGCTGGAGTGTTCTATAAATGTCAGTTATGTCAATTTTGTTGATAGTGTTGTATAGATCTATATTCTTATTTATTTTTGTCTACTCGTTCTATTATTAAATGAAAGAAAAATGTTGAAGTATCCAACTGTAATAGTGTATTCATCTTTGTTCCCTGTTAGTTCTAACAGTTTTTGTTTAATGTATTTTAAAATTCTATAGCTAGGTACACACACATTTAAAATTATGATGTTTTCTTAACAAATTTAATAATGATATATAATTCAATTTGTTAAGAAAACATCATAATCATCTCTGGTGGTAATATTACTTATTCTGAAGTGTTCCTGGTGTGATATTAATTAATATAACCATTCCATCTTTCTTTTGGTTAAGATTTACATGATATATCTTATTTTTATTTTACTTTTCATCTATTGATGTTTCTTCTAAACAGCATATAGTTGAGTCTTGCTTTTACAGCCAATCTGAAAAGATTGAACTGTTCTGTGGGTCTTCAGATCATTTACAATTAGTGGAAATATTGATATTGTTACATTTACATCTATACCTTGATAGTTACTTTTTGTTCATCTGATCTTTTCTTTGTTCATTTATTTTCTTGTTTCCTTTGGAATAAATTGGATAATCTTTATGATTCCAATTTATCTCCTCTATTGACTTGTTTATGCCTTTTTTCAAAATTTTGTTTATTGGCTTTACTATAGTTTACAATATACATCTTTATTTAATCTAAGCCCAACTTTAAATTATATTATGCAAATTCACATATAGTATAAGAACCTCACACCAATGTTTACAATTTCTACTTGACATCTATTGTGCCATTGTTGCCATACATTTCGCTTATACGTGTTACAAACCCCACCATATATTGTTACTATTTTTTATCTTGAAACTGTCTGTTATCTTTTATCAAGATTAAAATATTCAAAGGATGCCTTTTATGTTTAGTTTTATTTTTACCATTCCTGGCACTTTTCATTACTTTCTATAGATCCAAGTTTCCATCTGGTGTCATATATTTTCTGCCTTAATTACTTCCTTTAACATTTCTTATGGCATTTGCTTGCTAGAAGTAAATAATCTCAGCTTTTGTTAATCTGAGAAAGTCTTCATTTTCCCTTCATTTTTGAAAAATATTTTCAATAAGTGTAGATTTCTGGGTTGACATATTTTTCTTGCAATTGTAAAGATGCCACTTAATTGTCTTCTGGATTGCATAGTTTCTGATTCGAAATCTACCGTGACTCTGATTTTGTTCTTCTGTATTTACTGTGTCTTTTTACCATTAATTTTTTTTATAGTTGGTTTTCTATCTTTATGTTGGTGTGTGTGAATGTGTGTGTGTTTATTCACAATTTGTTCCTCTCAGCTTCTTGAATGTGTAGTATATAGTCTTTCATTATTTTTGGAAAATTCTGTCATTATGTTTTCAAATAATTCTGCCAATTTTTTTCTGCCTTCCATTTCTGAGACTTGAATTACTTGTATTTTAGTCAACTATGTATTGTCTTACAGCTTTTTGATACTTATTCTTTTTACTTTTCTTTCTTTTGCATTGTAGTTTGGATAATTTATAATGACCTATCCTCAAGTTTACTATTCTTTCTTTGACTGTGTTATGACTACTGGGAGAGGGACAGGAAATACCTCCATCAAATTTATTTATTAATAACTTATTTTGACTTTTTTATTTATTAACAGCTCCATCAAAGCAATTATTCATCTGCATAATTTTATTACAGCATTACTTTCTTATTGTGGGGTTTTAAAATTTTCTAGCATTTCCATTTCACTTTTTCTTAGTGTTTTGATTGCTATGCTAAAATTTCCCATCTGTTCATACATGCATTTCCATATTTTCTGCTAGATCTGTTATCATATTAATTGTAGGTATTTTAAAGTCTCTTATGTAATCTTTCCAATATTTGCACCATCTCTAAATCAGGTTTGATTGATTGCTTTATTTCCTGGCAATCGATGATTTTTTATTGCCTTTGTTTTTGTACCTTATTTTTTATTTAATGTCATACAATGTGTATAGAGGAATAGTAGAGACTAAGGTAAATAGTAGCTATACCTGGAAATGGCCTTCAGTCTTCTTCTATAAGGCTTTTTAATTATGAAATTGAGCCAACCCACTCAGGAGTTGAGCAAGCCTTGGGATTTGTGCTATCATTACCATCAGTACACCACAGGTTTTAAATTCTCTTAGTGGACTGCTGCTGCTACCATATGCTTGGAATTAAAATTGTATCTAGAGAGTTTTTCTCAGTGTTTCTAGTTCCCCTTCAGCTTTCAGCTGCTCTTGCATGCCTGGGCCACAGAGGGGACTCTCTCTCCATGTTCTTGCCCTTCCTCCAATAGTAAAATGCTTTTGCTTGTTATTTGGTGCTCACTGCTCATAGGGAAATGGCATGTTCTCTGTTATGGTCCGATCTCAATCTCTAGCAGGCCTTGCACACATGAGCTTCAGAAATGGGGCTTAGTAGTGTTCCTCACAGTGGCAATGAAACTCTGCTTTGTAATTGTGGTTGTTCTTGAATAGGAATTTCCTGTCCCTCTCGCAGTAGTAGCAAACCTATGTTTGGTATGTTTGTAGGATTTTGTGCCTAAGAAAGTTCTCTGCCCCTTCTCTGGAGGAGAGGGTTTTGCTTATATTCTTTCCCCAGGACGGATTTTTCTTGAGTTCTGGGTGCAAGAGGGTTTATACTCTCCCTCAGAGGGTTTATAACCTTTCTCAGAGGCAGACACGTTTTGGTTCTACTACTCCCCAGAAGTAATAAGATTTTTGACTGTCGTGGGAGTGAGGGGAGTCCCTGTCCTATCCCTAGCATCTTAAGGCTTTTGCTTCATAGGAGAGAAGAGTCTGAGAAAGCTGACAGGGAAGCCCTTCCCCCAAACTTGAACACCCAGTGTAGGCATATGGAAAATTGCATGTATGTGAATGCAAACTCCCCTTGTGTCAGGAACAACCGGCAACCGTATATTGACATACTATTTCAAACTCTTCCCTAACCTGTATCTTATGTTGAAATTAAGGCAGTCTTTTCATTGTTCCCATACACGGGTTCAAACCTGTTCTGTATTTCTTTATGCTGCCCCTCTTGCATGGAAAGCCCTCTTCCTTTTTATATAAATTCCCAAATAATTCCTAGTCAAGCTCAACTCTTATTTCTTCCTTGGTAATTCCAGCCAACTTTAATTTCTCCCTTGTTGGTATCTCTTATAACTTATTTTTAACCTATTATTGCCTCCAATTTACAAAAGGACATTTAAATGTGTACAATTTAGTGCTTTATTCCACTGTATTATATTATTCTCTTATTGTGTCGCAAGACCTAGCCAGATGTACAGTAGGTTCCTACTGTCCTAGCAATAAACTTTAGTTAGAAAAAAAATGTATTAACCTCCTCTTGTGTAACATTGACTGCAATAACAAAATAAACACAGCTATTCCAGCTTCTTTTGATTAGTGTTTGTATGGCATTAGCCCATTAGCAGATTAGTTTGACAAATTAGCTCTGAAAGGCAGTGTAATGCTGCAGAAAGAGCTTGCACATTTAAAGTCCAATGGCTCTGAATTGCAATCTTGGCTCCACCGTTTATCGGCTGTGGGATTTATGGCAAATTATGTAACTTCTCCTGAAGATTAAATGAGATAATATTGTCTACTGGGCATAGAGAAGATGGTCTAGGATGAAGAGACATAAAATGGGTTGTTTTCTGGGGACAAGAGAGGGCAAAATTCTGGAATGTAGTTTGAAAAGAGTAAAGCCAAAATAGGACTTTGTGTGTGTGTGTGTGTGTGTGTGTGTGTTTGTGGTGGGGTGTGGGGGGGCAGTGACAGCACAGGGTAAGACAGCAAAGAATGTAGTAGTATAGTTTTAAAAGTATTGGAAGCAGAATCATAAATATCTAGGTTCAAAACATGCCTCTGACACCAATTAGCTTTGTGGACCTTAGGCATGTCACTACATCTTATGGAACTCCATTTTCTATACCATTAAAATGAGGGTGGTCATTAAATCTGCTTAGATAATTTTAGAGAGCTGTCTCAAGAACCAAAAGAAGTAATTCTGACAGCAAGTTATAAACTATAAAGAGCTCTGCAAAAAGGTATGGCATTTGTAATGATAGTGACCCAAAGAGGGAAGCAAACAAGTTCCCTGCACTGCCAGCCCTGTTCTTGTCAAAAACGATGTAAGTCAAGTTGCTGCCAGATCAATTCCCATTCAGACCAGGACTTGGGACAGTGATCACACACATGATTTAGGACCTCAGTTTTCTGATCTTGCCTTAATCACTATCTCAGATCTAGTGCAGCCTCAGGGAAGTTAGATGTGAAGTTGACTGTTACGGTCTGAATGTCTTTGTCCTCCAAAATTCATATATTAAACCTAATCCCCAATGTGACAGTATTAAGAGGTGGTGCCTTTGGCGGTGATTAGGTCATGAGGACTCCACCCTCATAAACGGGATTAGTGCCCTTATAAAAAAGGCTTGAGGGAGCGTGTTCATCCTTTGCCCTTCTGCCATGTTAGTATGCAGCAAAAGGGTGCCATCTTTGAAGCAGAGAGCATGGCCTCACCAAACACTGACCATGCTGACATCTTGATCCTGGGCTTCTCAGCCTCTAGAACTGTAAGCAATAAATTATGTTGTTTGTAAATTACCCAATACAAAGTATTTTGTTATAGCAGCCAGAACAGACTAAGACATTGCTTCAACAGGAGCAGGACTTGAGTAAGGATTTGGAAAATGCCAATTCAAAAGTGAGACCTGGTTCAGAAAAATTTTGAGTCTTGACAAAATATCCTGGGACGATGGGGTGTGGCACAGGGATAATAGTTTGCCATATAATAATACAGTGAAGGAGAAAAATATGGTTTGTGGGGGTATTTTCCTATTTCCAGCTCTGAGTTTTACTTTATTCCAGAGAATGGTGGCTTTCAAGTAAACACTCTAGTATTCCTCAAACTTCAGCTGCCAAGGATAGGCAATAAATTGTATTGGGAATTTGTACAGCAACTTTTGTTTTTAAATGATCAAGTTAGGGAAAACTTTATATGCTGGGGCCAGTAAAGAAAGGGCTGGGAGCAGTGGCACACTACCACTTTGGGAGAATTCCGTTTGTCTAATTAACCCAGGAACTCAGACTACTCTAAGTCTGAAAGTATATTTGTGTTGTGTGTATGTGTGATCATTTGTATGTTTTTATCTGTATATTCATGGATTTATATCTGTATGATAGTATGCTTCTGCCTGGTTCTTTTTGTTACCTTTTGTATGTGACTGAATCTGTATGTGTGTCCTGTTAACATTTGAGTTTGTGTCTGTATGCACATACTTATCAGGGTTCTGGGATTATTTTAAGACTTTGGTAATCTATGGACTCTTTCTTATAGGATAAGCCTGTGAACAAAAGGAGGTGCTTGTTCACTGAGAAAATTACAGGCTAGACTGGAATTTGCTCTGATATTTAAAGGCTGCCCCCTCAATCAATGCCTCCTTTCTATTCCCACACCAACAACGCATGCTACCTTCTGATTGTCCCCAACTCCTACTCAGATCATTTTCCCACAGAGATAGGGTTCTGCTGAGGGATGATTAGGACAATTCCACACCTTTCTTTTGAGTGAGTGGAAGATGAGGTGTTACCAGAGCAGGGGGCTTTTTTCCCCATCCCAGCTTCCCTTCAGTTATTGAAGAATTGCAGTTTTGGCCTCAATTATTTTATGTTTACCTGCCTGGAGGTCTGCTTTCCATCCTTTTAGGCAAGTTTCAGAATGGGGCACAGAGACTGAAATTTTGGAGAAAGGCTTCTCTCCTTCAGAGAAAGTCTGTTGTTGTAGACTAGAAAGTATTAGTTTGGCGCAAAAGTAATCGCGTTTTTTGCCATTGAAAGCAATGAGATCTAGTAGTGAGAAATTGAATTAGTCGGCAATGCTTGTAGGCTACCTTGGAAACTCAGTCCTACTCCTGTGTTCCAATGAGAGGGCAGGGGTACTTCCCTAGGTGGGCCTCTGATTCGTTTATTCGGCAAATATTTGTGAAATACCTATTCTGCATAGCTCCAGCTCCAGGAGCAGAATTATCCTTTTGACAGGATCCTTTGAGAGATAATGGCTAGGAGCAACTTGTGGTAGGAATTGCAAACCAGGCCATGGGGGAGAGCAGTGGACTTCAAGACCCCACAGGAAAGGTGGAACTCTGTGCAGTTCCTTAATCCCCAAAGATAAGACTGTTCAGAGGTCATGGTTCTGCTTTTCTTTCTGCTGTTGATTCCAAGTTGGCTACCCCATAATTGGTGAAACCTGTGGGTTCTGCCTTCCCTTTCATCCCTCCCTTTTTCCCATGCTTCAAAGCCATTTTATGAAACTCCTCAGGAGCAAGAGTACTTGAACCACAAGGTGCTTTTATGAACTGCAGCCACCCAGAGTCTGAATCCTGCCCTTCACTTCTGTTAAAGCAGGGTTGAAAGTGGCTTTTTCTTTTTCTTTTTTTTTAAAATTTATTTATTTATTATTATTATACTTTAAGTTTTAGGGTACATGTGCACAATGTGCAGGTTAGTTACATATGTATACATGTGCCATGCTGGTGTGCTGCACCCATTAACTCGTCATTTAGCATTAGGTATATCTCCCAGTGCTATCCCTCCCCCCTCCCCCCACCCCACAACAGTCCCCAGAGTGTGATATTCCCCTTCCTGTGTCCATGTGATCTCATTGTTCAATTCCCACCTATGAGTGAGAATATGCGGTGTTTGGTTTTTTGTTCTTGCGATAGTTTACTGAGAATGATGGTTTCCAATTTCATCCATGTCCCTACAAAGGACATGAACTCATCATTTTTTATGGCTGCATAGTATTCCATGGTGTATATGTGCCACATTTTCTTAATCCAGTCTATCATTGTTGGACATTCGGGTTGGTTCCAAGTCTTTGCTATTGTGAATAATGCCGCAATAAACATACGTGTGCATGTGTCTTTATAGCAGCATGATTTATAGTCCTTTGGGTATATACCCAGTAATGGGATGGCTGGGTCAAATGGTATTTCTAGTTCTAGATCCCTGAGGAATCGCCACACTGACTTCCACAATGGTTGAACTAGTTTACAGTCCCACCAACAGTGTAAAAGTGTTCCTATTTCTCCACATCCTCTCCAGCACTTGTTGTTTCCTGACTTTTTAATGATTGCCATTCTAACTGGTGTGAGATGATATCTCATAGTGGTTTTGATTTGCATTTCTCTGATGGCCAGTGATGATGAGTATTTTTTCATGTGTTTTTTGGCTGCATAAATGTCTTCTTTTGAGAAGTGTCTGTTCATATCCTTCGCCCACTTTTTGATGGGGTTGTTTGTTTTTTTCTTGTAAATTTGTTTGAGTTCATTGTAGATTCTGGATATTAGCCCTTTGTCAGATGAGTAGGTTGCGAAAATTTTCTCCCATGTTGTAGGTTGCCTGTTCACTCTGATGGTAGTTTCTTTTGCTGTGCAGAAGCTCTTTAGTTTAATTAGATCCCATTTGTCAATTTTGTCTTTTGTTGCCATTGCTTTTGGTGTTTTAGACATGAAGTCCTTGCCCACGCCTATGTCCTGAATGGTAATGCCTAGGTTTTCTTCTAGGGTTTTTATGGTTTTAGGTCTAACGTTTAAATCTTTAATCCATCTTGAATTGATTTTTGTATAAGGTGTAAGGGAGGGATCCAGTTTCAGCTTTCTACATATGGCTAGCCAGTTTTCCCAGCACCATTTATTAAATAGGGAATCCTTTCCCCATTGCTTGTTTTTCTCAGGTTTGTCAAAGATCACATAATTGTAGGTATGCGGCGTTATTTCTGAGGGCTCTGTTCTGTTCCATTGATCTGTATCTCTGTTTTGGTACCAGTACCATGCTGTTTTGGTTACTGTAGCCTTGTAGTATAGTTTGAAGTCAGGTAGTGTGATGCCTCCAGCTTTGTTCTTTTGGCTTAGGATTGACTTGGCGATGCGGGCTCTTTTTTGGTTCCATATGAACTTTAAAGTAGTTTTTTCCAATTCTGTGAAGAAAGTCATTGGTAGCTTGATGGGGATGGCATTGAATCTGTAAATTACCTTGGGCAGTATGGCCATTTTCATGATATTGATTCTTTCTATCCATGAGCATGGAATGTTCTTCCATTTGTTTGTATCCTCTTTTATTTCCTTGAGCAGTGGTTTGTAGTTCTCCTTGAAGAGGTCCTTCACATCCCTTGTAAGTTGGATTCCTAGGTATTTGATTCTCTTTGAAGCAATTGTGAATGGGAGTTCACTCATGATTTGGCTCTCTGTTTGTCTGTTGTTGGTGTATAAGAATGCTTGTGATTTTTGTATATTGATTTTGTATCCTGAGACTTTGCTGAAGTTGCTTATCAGCTTAAGGAGATTTTGGGCTGAGACAATGGGGTTTTCTAGATAAACAATCATGTCGTCTGCAAACAGGGACAATTTGACTTCCTCTTTTCCTAATTGAATACCCTTTATTTCCTTCTCCCGCCTGATTGCCCTGGCCAGAACTTCCAACACTATGTTGAATAGGACCGGTGAGAGAGGGCATCCGTGTCTTGTGCCAGTTTTCAAAGGGAATGCTTCCAGTTTTTGCCCATTCAGTATGATATTGGCTGTGGGTTTGTCATAGATAGCTCTTATTATTTTGAAATACGTCCCATCAATACCTAATTTATTGAGAGTTTTTAGCATGAAGGGTTGTTGAATTTTGTCAAAGGCTTTTTCTGCATCTATTGAGATAATCATGTGGTTTTTGTCTTTGGCTCTGTTTATATGCTGGATTACATTTATTGATTTGCGTATATTGAACCAGCCTTGCATCCCAGGGATGAAGCCCACTTGATCATGGTGGATAAGCTTTTTGATGTGCTGCTGGATTCGGTTTGCCAGTATTTTATTGAGGATTTTTGCATCAATGTTCATCAAGGATATTGGTCTAAAATTCTCTTTTTTTGTTGTGTCTCTGCCCGGCTTTGGTATCAGAATGATGCTGGCCTCATAACATGAGTTAGGGAGGATTCCCTCTTTTTCTATTGATTGGAATAGTTTCAGAAGGAATGGTACCAGTTCCTCCTTGTACCTCTGATAGAATTCGGCTGTGAATCCATCTGGTCCTGGACTCTTTTTGGTTGGTAAACTATTGATTATTGCCACAATTTCAGCTCCTGTTATTGGTCTATTCAGAGATTCAATTTCTTCCTGGTTTAGTCTTGGGAGAGTGTATGTGTCGAGGAATGTATCCATTTCTTCTAGATTTTCTAGTTTATTTGCGTAGAGGTGTTTGTAGTATTCTCTGATGGTAGTTTGTATTTCTGTGGTATCGGTGGTGATATCCCCTTTATCATTTTTTATTGTGTCTATTTGATTCTTCTCTCTTTTTTTCTTTATTAGTCTTGCTAGCGGTCTATCAATTTTGTTGATCCTTTCAAAAAACCAGCTCCTGGATTCATTGATTTTTTGAAGGGTTTTTTGTGTCTCTATTTCCTTCAGTTCTGCTCTGATTTTAGTTATTTCTTGCCTTCTGCTAGCTTTTGAATGTGTTTGCTCTTGCTTTTCTAGTTCTTTTAATTGTGATGTTAGGGTGTCAATTTTGGATCTTTCCTGCTTTCTCTTGTGGGCATTTAGTGCTATAAATTTCCCTCTACACACTGCTTTGAATGCATCCCAGAGATTCTGGTATGTTGTGTCTTTGTTCTGGTTGGTTTCAAAGAACATCTTTATTTCTGCCTTCATTTCGTTATGTACCCAGTAGTCATTCAGGAGCAGGTTGTTCAGTTTCCATGTAGTTGAGCGGCTTTGAGTGAGATTTTTAATCCTGAGTTCTAGTTTGATTGCACTGTGGTCTGAGAGATAGTTTGTTATAATTTCTGTTCTTTTACATTTGCTGAGGAGAGCTTTACTTCCAAGTATGTGGTCAATTTTGGAATAGGTGTGGTGTGGTGCTGAAAAAAATGTATATTCTGTTGATTTGGGGTGGAGAGTTCTGTAGATGTCTATTAGGTCCGCTTGGTGCAGAGCTGAGTTCAATTCCTGGGTATCCTTGTTGACTTTCTGTCTCGTTGATCTGTCTAATGTTGACAGTGGGGTGTTAAAGTCTCCCATTATTAATGTGTGGGAGTCTAAGTCTCTGTAGGTCACTCAGGACTTGCTTTATGAATCTGGGTGCTCCTGTATTGGGTGCATATATATTTAGGATAGTTAGCTCCTCTTGTTGAATTGATCCCTTTACCATTATGTAATGGCCTTCTTTGTCTCTTTTGATCTTTGTTGGTTTAAAGTCTGTTTTATCAGAGACTAGGATTGCAACCCCTGCCTTTTTTTGTTTTCCATTTGCTTGGTAGATCTTCCTCCATCCTTTTATTTTGAGCCTATGTGTGTCTCTGCACGTGAGATGGGTTTCCTGAATACAGCACACTGATGGGTCTTGACTCTTTATCCAATTTGCCAGTCTGTGTCTTTTAATTGGAGAATTTAGTCCATTTACATTTAAAGTCAATATTGTTATGTGTGAATTTGATCCTGTCATTATGATGTTAGCTGGTGATTTTGCTCATTAGTTGATGCAGTTTCTTCCTAGTCTCGATGGTCTTTACATTTTGACATGATTTTGCAGCAGCTGGTACCGGTTGTTCCTTTCCATGTTTAGCACTTCCTTCAGGAACTCTTTTAGGGCAGGCCTGGTGGTGACAAAATCTCTCAGCATTTGCTTGTCTGTAAAGTATTTTATTTCTCCTTCACTTATGAAGCTTAGTTTGGCTGGATATGAAATTCTGGGTTGAAAATTCTTTTCTTGAAGAATGTTGAATATTGGCCCCCACTCTCTTCTGGCTTGTAGGGTTTCTGCCGAGAAATCCGCTGTTAGTCTGATGGGCTTCCCTTTGAGGGTAACCCGACCTTTCTCTCTGGCTGCCCTTAACATTTTTTCCTTCATTTCAACTTTGGTGAATCTGACAATTATGTGTCTTGGAGTTGCTCTTCTTGAGGAGTATCTTTGTGGCGTTCTCTGTATTTCCTGAATCTGAATGTTGGCCTGCCTTGCTAGATTGGGGAAGTTCTCCTGGATAATATCCTGCAGAGTGTTTTCCAACTTGGTTCCATTCTCCGCATCACTTTCAGGTACACCAATCAGACGTAGATTTGGTCTTTTCACATAGTCCCATATTTCTTGGAGGCTTTGCTCATTTCTTTTTATTCTTTTTTCTCTAAACTTCCCTTTTCGCTTCATTTCATTCATTTCATCTTCCATTGCTGATACCCTTTCTTCCAGTTGATCGCATGGGCTCCTGAGGCTTCTGCATTCTTCACGTAGTTCTCGAGCCTTGGTTTTCAGCTCCATCAGCTCCTTTAAGCACTTCTCTGTATTGGTTATTCTAGTTATACATTCGTCTAAATTTTTTTCAAAGTTTTCAACTTCTTTGCCTTTGGTTTGAATGTCCTCCCGTAGCTCAGAGTAATTTGATCGTCTGAAGCCTTCTTCTCTCAGCTCGTCAAAATCATTCTCCATCCAGCTTTGTTCTGTTGCTGGTGAGGAACTGCGTTCTTTTGGAGGAGGAGAGGTGCTCTGCGTTTTAGAGTTTCCAGTTTTTCTGTTCTGTTTTTTCCCCATCTTTGTGGTTTTATCTACTTTTGGTCTTTGATGATGGTGATGTACAGATGGGTTTTCGGTGTGGATGTCCTTTCTGTTTGTTAGTTTTCCTTCTAACAGACAGGACCCTCAGCTGCAGGTCTGTTGGAATACCCTGCCGTGTGAGGTGTCAGTGTGCCCCTGCTGGGGGGTGCCTCCCAGTTAGGCTGCTCGGGGGTCAGGGGTCAGGGAACCACTTGAGGAGGCAGTCTGCCCGTTCTCAGATCTCCAGCTGCGTGCTGGGAGAACCACTGCTCTCTTCAAAGCTGTCAGACAGGGACATTTAAGTCTGCAGAGGTTACTGCTGTCTTTTTGTTTGTCTGTGCCCTGCCCCCAGAGGTGGAACCTACAGAGGCAGGCAAGCCTCCTTGAGCTGTGGTGGGCTCCACCCAGTTGGAGCTTCCCGGCTGCTTTGTTTACCTAAGCAAGCCTGGGCAATGGCGGGCGCCCCTCCCCCAGCCTCGCTGCCGCCTTGCAGTTTGATCTCAGACTGCTGTGCTAGCAATCCGCGAGATTCCGTGGGCGTAGGACCCTCCGAGTCAGGTGTGGGATATAGTCTCGTGGTGCGCCGTTTTTTAAGCCGGTCCGAAAAGCGCAATATTCGGGTGGGAGTGACCCGATTTTCCAGGTGCGTCCGTCACCCCTTTCTTTGACTCGGAAAGGGAACTCCCTGACCCCTTGCGCTTCCCAGGTGAGGCAATGCCTCGCCCTGCTTTGGCTCGCGCACGGTGCGCGCACCCACTGGCCTGCGCCCACTGTCTGGCACTCCCTAGTGAGATGAACCCGGTACCTCAGATGGAAATGCAGAAATCACCCGTCTTCTGCGTCGCTCACGCTGGGAGCTGTATACCGGAGCTGTTCCTATTCGGCCATCGTGGCTCCTCCCCCCTCTGCATGTGTCTTTATAGCAGCATGATTTATAGTCCTTTGGGTATATACCCAGTAATGGGATGTCTGGGTCAAATGGTATTTCTAGTTCTAGATCCCTGAGGAATCGCCATACTGACTTCCACAATGGTTGAACTAGTTTACAGTCCCACCAACAGTGTAAAAGTGTTCCTATTTCTCCACATCCTCTCCAGCACCTATTGTTTCCTGACTTTTTAATGATTGCCATTCTAACTGGTGTGAGATGGTATCTCATTGTGGTTTTGATTTGCATTTCTCTGATGGCCAGTGATGATGAGCATTTTTTCATATGTTTTACATTTATGCAGCCGAAAGTGGCTTTTTCTGAGCCAGCTCCTGAGGAGTCAGAAACACCCACACTTGGGAGATAAGACACCTTGATTCTGGTTGAATCCTTGCTGCAGAGCCAGAAAAATGTAAGTATTTCCCTTTTCTAGCCATTGAAGAATTACATGTGAACAATCTTTAAGGCCTCTTCTGCTCTGGAATTCTATGATTACTTCTAAAAATGATCACTTCAAGCTGCTTTAATCTGCATTACCAAGTGCTAGAGACAACGTGGAATAGATGTACTCTCTGAGAACTAAAGTTCTTGCCATTTACTTATAGATTTGAAAAGGAAAGGAGCTGACATTTATTAAGTGTATTATGAGCCAGGCACTTTCTTATATTGTCCATTATTATTTCAATAATAATTCATAACCTGAAGAAATTTGGGGAGGATAAAGTGAGTGCTTATGTGAAGCAGAGTACAATGCCTGGCAGGAAGTCTGCACTCAGTAAATGTCATTCTCTGGCTCCTCCTTCAGCTCCTCTTTTACCCAGCTCCCACCCTTTAAAGAGATGAAGAAACAGAAGCTCAGAGGGATTATGTAACTGCCCAAAGTCACCCAGATTTTCAGCTGCAGGGGCCATGTGTATCCTGTTATATTACACTGCCTCTGCAATGTGAAGTCTATAGTTATTGCCCCTATAGTTATTGTCCCTTGCTTGGAAACCTCCTACTTTCTGGCCCAGTTCCTCTTTGTGATCCAGGCCTGTGTTTGGGAAGTGGTCACCCAGAGATTTCAGGTGCACCACACATTTCCCTCTGCAGTATTATAACTGGTCCCACAGAGCGTGAACCCTCCATATAGACATTGTTAACTTCAGACTCTCATTCTTGGCCAACCATCCCTTAGGGCAGTCCTCTGCTCACGGAGGCAAGGGTTCTGTGGAAACTCTGCCCTCCAGCTCTGTTCCCCTGACACAGATATGGGAAGATGACCATATGGGGGAAGAGCCAAGGGGTCATTTTCAAATAATAGAAAAGGTAAGTTTGCTTGCTCAGGATTGAATTCAAAAAATCATATCCTTGGCTGGCAGAATATTGAGCACTGGAGCAAGAGTGGAGGGTGTGGGAGTAGCTACGAGAAGAGATGAGGATGAACACTGACCCCAGCGAAGGAAGGAGGTAGGCTGGGAATTGCCTACTGAGAGGTATTGTCATTGGCCCACATATTAGTAGAGTTGAACAGGGGAAGTTGCTGAGCTGAATGACAGAGGACTGATCTTAAAGGCAACTTCATGCCTTGAAGATAATCTTCTTATGAAATCATTAAGTCCATTTGTTCTACATTAGGCTTTCCTGTGTTGCCCTTTATTTAGCAGAAGGTACCATGGAGTTCTATTTCTAGTAGTAAAGGTGATTTTGCATGGATCATGTCCCACTCTGGTCTAATACCCAGTGTGCATAGAATAATCCTGGGCTTAGGATGGCATCGATGTATCTTTTGTATAAGATTAGGCAGGTGGTTCAGAAATGCTATTTCATGGTAGCTAGACTTGATGATTTTTTGTGGTCCCTTCCATCTCCAGGGTTACTAGCATTTTTGAGCTCTTTGTCCCCCTACCCTCAGCCGCATTCTCCCTATCTCCTCCTTACACAGGGCACTTTCTCTCCTAGGCTACAGAGGGCAGTCCACCTAACAGAACCCTAGTGCTGGGGACCAACAATCTGGGCTCCCTAGTGGTGTACAAGATGATCCAAAATCTATTGCTTTGCATAAAGTAAAACATAGTTTGCCTTCTAGAAGTAGCACAATATTCTGGAAAGAGTGCAGGCTTTGAAGACAGACAAACTTAATTTTCAATCCAGATACTGCCATTTCCTAGCTCTATGATGGCGAGCACAACAGTTGAACCTCCTTGAGCTCCTTATCCTCATCTGCAAAATTGGGATAATCCTGGTTCTCATCTGCTAGTGGTGTTGTGAAGATTTACTGAGACAATTTATGGAAAGAATTTAGCTCAGTGCTTCACACAGAGTATGTGCTGAAGGCATGGTTCTTGAATGAACGAATGAGTGCATATTGGTGTCATTCTTTCCCTTCCTCCCTATGATGAAGTGCTGTTAAAAGGCTTCTGCTCTCCTTTAATTAAGTGGTAAGAGCATGGATATAGAATTCAGCCAATTCAGGGACTGCTGTGTGATCTTAGTTAGTAGTTAAAAAATTATCTGAGGCTCAGTCTCTTTATGCATGAAATCTGGATAACAAGGCCAAGTGTGCAGAGCTGTTGTGACGATTAAAGGAAACAATGTATGCGATAGCACAGGACCTGGAACGTGGTGCGTGATTGATAATGCCAGGTCCTTTACTCTGCCTACCCCTAGGCACTTTCATGTATGTGGGCTCATTTAGTTCTCAGAACAACCATATGAAATACGTATTATCATCATAATGAGATAATGTATGTGGAAGGCACCTAGTACAATATGATGCAGGTGGTCAGTAAGTGTTTGTTTCCTTCCCTTTCTTTTTCTTCATTAAGACAATTATTATCCTGCCAACAATCGTGCTTTCGCATGAACTATGAATATTTTAAAGAATGAGGTGCTAATCTTATATCGTTATCAATTTAGAAGGCAGTCTGGACCCCTGGCTTATAATCAAAATTATGTTGATTTTAATAAGATGACAAAAGATCACAGAGTTTATAGATATAAAGTGCTTGCCTAATTCCTGCCTTGTTATGGTAAGTTATGAATAGATTAATTTGATATTTCAGAATGTAACAGTCATTAAGAAAGCATTTTCATATAAGTTATAGTTTTACATATTAACGCCATGCTTTCCTTAGCATCTAAAAGTACTGTTCTTTACTTACCATGAGAAGGAGAAAGTTTTGGATCTGTATTTGTAGAACTGGGGATTAGTTGGGGTTGAGTTCTTTTGACTTGAAACTGATCTCTTACCTGGTTTCACACCTTACCCTCTATTATCTTCTATGTCATGTATTAGAATATGATTTAGAGAGGGCCAAAGAGTGGGTAATATTTGCAAGGCAGAGAGCTTTATGGTGAAATGAAATCTCATCTGATCTATGAGCAAGTTACTTCACATCCTTTTTCCTTAGTTTCATCATTGGCAAAATAAATATAATATTAACATTTACCTGACAGGGTTGCTTTGAGGATTAAATAGGATAAGTTATGAATAAATAAGTTAATTCATCTAAAGCCTTTAACATAGAGTTCACTGTGTAGTGGACTCAATAAATGTTAACAGCTGGCACTGCTATGGCCCCCGCCACCACCACTTCCACCACTACAATGATAATGATGTGACCATTATCTTCAAGCACTACAGAATGGTTAAGGAATTGGGTATTCTGTCTCACGAGGTACTTCAGTTCTCTGAAGGGTAGGCTGAGAACTTTCTTGATTTCAACTCCCTTTTTAAAATCCCTCCAAGGGCTCTGTGTCCATATTGCTTGAGTTTCCATGGAAAGTCTGGGATCAACATTGATTCTTGATACACTAAGGCTCTCTCAGGGCCATAGGTGGATCATTCATATACTTTGTTACCATTGTCCAAAGCTTCAGCTGTAGAAGGTGTAGGAAACTGGGCTGAATGTTATTTGAATGCAGAGAAGCCCTTGAAAATTTTTGTAATTTGAATTGTGATCATTTCTATTTTAATTTTTCTTTGTTCCCACAAAGCAAACTTTCTTAGTTTTGTTGAGTCTCGGCTGATCAGAATTTTATAAGAAAAGTTTTCCTGTCTCTAAATAAACAAGACTGTTATATAGAGAGATTTATCTAGGTGTCATGCATATTCAAGGAAGTAGGGAAAAGGCAATATAACTAGGTTTAGTGAATTCTCTTTTGAATACTGACCAGTTGTTTGGCTGTTCTGAAGACTAAATTAATACAGGTAAATTTCCTAAGTGGCATATCGATGGCTCAGGTGGGAATAGTGAACCTGGATGTGTTGTCTGGAAATTTTCAATAAGTTACAGACCAGTGTGTGAGCATGACTTTACTGACAATAAAAATGGGAGGTAACGAGAGCCATGGACACTTTTGTCCCATGAATTCTCAAAAATGAAATGATGAGTGGTTCAAATAATCTGTGTGAATGCAGAGGGCTAGACACTAGTGGTCTCTTATGGTTTCTTCTACCTCCAGGGCCTTAAGATTCTAGAATGCTTTACTCCAGCACCAATCTTTCTTTAGATGGTTTTCTTAGAACCACCCCTCTTCCTTCTTCCTTCCATGCCTTATATTCTTTATATTCTTCCTTCCCAAAATATTGTACTGACTGCACACTAAATGCCTAAGCACTGTTCTAGGCATTGGAGTACAGAATAATAAAGAGAAATGCTCCTCAACTCTCATGGGTTCGGCAATTTCTAATATTCTGGGATGTCCCTGACCTGATGGTAGGAAAAAGATGGCTCCTCAGTCATGGTTGAACTTTATTTTGTACATACGCAATTCCTTATAAGTGAGTTTTTTCCCCCTTTTCTTTGACTTGCAGGTTTTGAAATCTTGGACAAAAGGAACATTTTTTAGAATGCAAGTGACCAAGTTGAGGTGGCATAGAAGTGAGGCTGAGGTGCCTCTGACACAGCCTCATAGCTTAAGCAGCTCAAGGTCTCTCCTGCTTGCTATGCTCACCTGGATTATAGAGAGGGGGTGGGATGTGTAGAATTAAAATAAACCATCAAGCAAACAAGCAAACAACCAAACAGGATCACGAGGAAAAACAAAATTCAAACCAAACTGAAAGACAAAAAGAAAATAAACACACAAAACTCCTCTTTCCAGTGGGCCCCACAGAAAGTTTCTTTCTTTGTCTTTGAAGGGCTCAGTCCATTTTTCTTTTAGTTACTTGATTTGATATTGAGGCTGCAGCATTAACACCTGGTAATTAAATAAATGGTCAATCTACTAGCTTTGTCTAAAAGGGAACTTAGGACCAGGCTGCCTGATCCCCACAAGCCCCCTCCCTTACAAAAACAAACAAACAAACAAAAACAAAAAAGAAGAGAAAAGATTCATCTTGGCGTCAGTTACTGACACTGGTTCCCAAAAGGGAGGGTGTTTGTGAAATGCCCTTCTGGAAGAACAGAGGAACAAAGCCAGGTGTTCTGTCGGTGTAAACTGGAAGCAAGTCTCAGCATGCTGGGGCTCAGCACACTGGGGCTCAAGGCACGCTAGCACCATGGGCAGGAGTTGGAAACTCCAGGCTGTTGTGCTTAAGAAAAAGAAAATTTATTATAGAGTTTCATCCACTTATTCATGAGTACATCAAAAGGGTATTAAGCGCTGACTAGAATTGGGAATAAAAGAGTAAACCCAAACATCTTTTCACTTTTCTGGACTCGACAAACATCATTTCCATATGTTAACAACCTCCAAAGGGGACCATAGCCATCAGTCAAGTAAACAATAATGTTGAGAACAAAAATGTGAGTCCACTGATATCATACTTTTCCTCTTCTTTAAGAGATTCTTAACTGACTGACTTGTTTTTTTCTAGCCCAAAGAGAAAACCTAGATGTAGGAGTAGAATGGGACCTAAATATCTCTCTTCAATTATCTGAAAGACTACATGTAGAAAAAGAGTTAGATCTGTTATATAAAATCAATGAGCAGACCAGAGATGAATGAGCAGAATTTAAAGAGATTCTAATTTTGGTTTATTTCTAATAATTAGAGCTTATCAAATGAATATGTGGTCTTGGGAGCCAATAATAAGAACAATAATAATAGTGATAATTGCTATTGTTATTTTTAATGTACTTTGTATAGTACTTTAACTTTTGAAAACACTGTGCCTCATTTAATCCTCAGTACTCATTTTGTATATCAGTCAAGGCAGATATCATTCTCCTGATTTTAGAGATGAAGAAACTGTGTCTCAGAGAGGTTAAGGATATTACTTCAGGTCACATAGCTAATATGAGATAAGCTGGAATTCAAATCAACACCTGTTGATTGGTTCTGAGGGAGCGATTAAGGAAGGACTCCCTTCCTCAGCTTGTTTCAAAATGTAAAGAAGCTGCCTTCAGATAGGAAGAATCAAATGGCAGCTCAAACTTCCTGTGAAGCAAGGGACATTTACCAGGCCACAGGCCAGTGTAGAACTGTGCTCTGCAAGCCAATCTGGATGAAAGTGAACTATTTTATTTATTGCCATTTCTATTTTAAGGCTGTGTTCTCTGATTTCAATGTAAAAATGTAGGTCTGGGCTGGTGGATGGCATCATGTACACCATTCTCTGTTCATCACAGCTGCAGTCACACTGTCTCCTGTGTACACTGATGTATGTTTGCTTGCACATATAAAATTACTTTCCTGGGACTGCAAACACAAACCAGGTTCACAATTTGCCTAATACAGTGAAGGTTGCAAAAAGAAGCATATTTTACCATGTCCTGCATAAAAAGAAACAACAGAATTAATTCATTTGATTGACTTGCCCATTTTTCCGAGTAGTTTTCTTGGCATGGGGAAGACAAATTCTCCACGAGTGAAGACTGTATGTGTGTGTGAGTATGTATGTGAGGGCCACCCTATAGCAAGCCCTGTTCTAAAACTTGTCCTTTTCTCTTAATATGTTTTCCAAAGTTCTGCTTGATAATTATGGATTGTATCTGGAGGCCCACTCGCTAAAAGCAGGTTGAGTCATAAGCAGGTTGTAAGAGTCCAGGAGACTTGCAGCGATGACTAAGAGAGTCATTATTTGATGAAAAGGGGAAAATAGGTATTGGTTTGAATGGAAGGCTGGGGGAGCATGAAGGACTTCTTGAGCAGGGGAAAAAAAACCCCACTTGGAAGCTAGCTGGCAGGGTGAGTGGGGACCGGAGAAAACCGGTCTTGTGCAGTAAGACTTGCTGCTGCATTTTAATCACATCTCGATGTGACTGTTTTTTTTTTTCCCCCTCTTTTTGTTTTTTCATCAAGAAAGAAAGGACACAGAGAGAATTCAGCAGTAACCTAGCTCTTTAAACTTTGGACTATACTCTGCTCTCTTGCACATTTTAAAATTGACACCTAGAAATTTTTCATCATAAATTCAAATAGATGCAAATACCGTATACTTTTTGTCACCTTGTAAATATTGAGTTTAAATTAAACTCTTGCATCACTCTTTTAACTTCTTCAATAGATTCTAAGTACCATAGTATTTTTATATCCATTGCCACCCATTAAAATACTAATGGAAAAGGTCTCTAACTGTTGGATATTTAACACCATTACCTTTTCTTCTTCAACTCACATTTCCATTCACTTGCTCCACAGAGTTTTATCCTAATATCTTTCATATTTTTATATGGAAAAGGCTTTTCTTGTTCATCCTATTATGTATCCCAATAAAAATATGTATATAAAATGAAATTTTAAACCAAATTTTTCTGTGACCAGAAGTCTCCAAAGTGTTAAAATAAATAAGTAAATAAATAAATAAGTGTTACGTAGCCCAAAAGTGACAGAGTAGTAATTAGAATCTAGGACTATGCTCTGACTTCCAGATCTCATCCACTCTGCTCTGCTCTACTCTGGAACCTCAGAGGAGAAAGCAAGCACAGCCATGGTAAGATTCAAGATGTCTGATAGGTAGTCCTTTCTCTTATAACATAGGAGGAAGGTAATTGTGAAAGGAGAGGGGGGAAGGGAGGAACCAGAATGACTACCTAACCTCAAGCAAATATTGCCAAATGTCCCCTGGTGGGGTGGGGAGGAAACAAAATCACCCTCAGTTGAGGACCACTGATCTTAGGCTATGCATACTCCAGTTTGAACATTGATTGCTTATCTATCTTATTAGGAATGTGAAAAAGACCCAAAGCAGTCAAATGTATTATTTGCACTTTATTCAGGAAAAGGGCAAAATCTGGTTGTTTGTTTAAATTCTCTTTCCGGGGTGGGTGTGGTGGCTCACGCCTATAATCCCAACACTTTGGGAGGCCGAGGTTGGGGAATCACCTGAGGTCAGGAGTTTGAGACCAGCCTGGCCAGTATGGCAAAACCTCGTCTCTACTAAAAATATAAAAATGAGCTGAGTGTGGTGGTGCACGCCTGTAGTCCCAGCTACTCGGCAGGCTGAGGCAGGAGAACTGCTTGCTTGAACCTGGGAGGCAGTGGTTGCAGTGAGCCAAGATAGTACCACTGCACTCCAGCCTGGGCAACAGAGTGAGACTCAGTCTCAAATAAATAAATAATATTTGCACATGAGTGGAGAGGGGGTTGTTGAATCCATCTCAAAGGTTTGGGGGCCTGATCAAACATTGGATCTCAAGGGAACTAAAATTAGATGTAAACATATCAGGGGAAGGGAAGAATGGAGAAGAGAAATGAAGTCACAAACAACAGAAATCATAATGAAAGCTGCCATTTACTTTGTGTCAATTGCTCTGCTAAGTGCTTTACATGGAGTATCTTGTTGAATAATCATAATAACCTAGGAGATAATTGTAATCATTTGTTAGTTAGAGTGCAGGTTAGGCTGTTGTAACAAAAAGACTAAAAACTTTCAGTGACTTAGACAAAATAGAAATACATTTATTTCCATGAAAGGGCCAGGTAGGCTGTTTAGGGTTACTGTGGCCTCCAGGCTGCTTCTGTGCTGTTCCTCTGCAATTTTCAATCCCCAGCTTCTATCACATGGTCCCAGATGGCAACTCTGGATTCTGCTATCAGGTCTGCATTCCAGCCAGTGGGAAAGATGAAAAGGGGAAGGTGAGAATATATACTTTTCTTCTAAGGGCACAATCTAAAAGGTACAAACCTCATTCCATTTATACCCTATAGGCTTGACCCATCTTGTAAAAGTAATGTGGACTTTAGCCAGGCAGCCATGTATCCAGCTACAGGGGCAGGTAAACTACACACTGAGGTCCAACAACCTCTTTCTGGTAAATGAAATTTTAATGGAACATAGCCACTCCAATTCTTCTATGTATCATCTATGCTGCTTTCTCAAAACAATGGCATTCTTGAATAGTTGTGACAAAGACTGGGTCGCAACAGTCCACAAAGCTTAAAATATTACTCTCTGGTCTTTAAGAAAAAGTTTGCCAATCTCTGATAGAGAACAAGAAGGGAATGGATATCTAGAGACACCTAAGGGGCCCTGTCAAGATTCTTATTTAACAAATGAGGAAACAGAAGCACATAGAGGTCCCATAAAAAGTCCCAAGGTCGCATATGGATAAGTGGCAGAGCTGAGATCTGAATGTGGTTCTGTTTGGCTCCGAAGGCAAAGCACTGTTTGCTATATCATACTGTCTCACTAATTCATATAGCAAATATTTATTATGTCTATCCTGTACCAGGCAATGTTCTAGGTGCTGAGGATTCAGTGGTGAATGAAAGAGAGGAAATATCTGCTCTCATGAAGTCTACATTAAAGGAAACAGACCATTAGAAATAATTAAGCAAAATATATTATACCTCAGAGGTGATACGTGTTATAAATAAAAATGAATCAGGAAAGAAGGGAAGACAGTGACAGAGTGTGGTAGGGATTCATTTTTCAGACAAATGGTTAATTATGGCCTCAATATTGGAGAAACCAAGGAGAATGAGTCTGAGCCAAAGCTCTTGAGAAGGAGGCAGGAGCCTGAGTTGAGAACACCCAGTAAAAACCCAGAGTTCCCCCTCAAAAGGGAGGTTAAACCAAAGGTCAGGAGCTGTACAGGAACTGGAGCCAAAAGAACAAAGACAGCAGTGTGGGCACCCATGGCTTGTGTGTGGTGTGTACACTGTGGTAACTGGTACAAGTGGGTGTGTAGGAAGAGAGCTTGCATAAAGGTACACAATTACACAGAAGAGTTTGCCTTTAATCCTTTTAGACAGAATCCTAAAGACTCTTTGCATGCAGACAAAAAAAAACATGCATGCACAGACGCATATACATGTAAATATAATGAGAGCAGGCAGTAAGTCAGTGCGATCTATGGAAAGATCATGATTGTTGCAGTCCCGTGGAACTGTGAATCTCAGCTCTGCCGCATGCTGATTTGATGACTTTAGGCAAATTGTTGGTACCGTTTTTAGTCACGATTTATTGAGTGTTTTGTATGTGGCAGGCACTTTATATACATGATTCATCTAATCTTTACATAACTCTATATAGACAGATGCTTGTAATATCTTCAATTATTTTCAAGTTAAATTAAGTGGTAAAATTAAGTGGTGATAGGTGACAGTCAAGAAGTAATGAGAAATGTACAATTTTCTTCCTGTGCATTTATATTGCTTTATTTTATTTAAGTATAGTGATTAATAATCTTGGTTAATGCTTCCATGGGCTCATTTTTATTAAAAATTTTGTATTTTGGAAGTGAAAATATTTAATGCTTGTTCAGTGCTTACTATGTGTCAGACACCATTCTAATTGCTTTACATGTACTTCTCAAAACAAAACTGTGAGGAAATACTCTTATGCGCCTCATTTTTTTCTGAGATGAGAAAACAGAGGCACAGAGAGGTTAAACAACTTACCCAAGGTCACACAGCCAGTAAACAGAGAGACTGAGATTTGACCCAGGCAGTCTGGCTCTGGAGTTCATGTGTTTAATCATTACACTACATTGCCTTACAAAACAGACCAATAACTATATTGAATGAGAAGACATGCTAACTTCTCTTTCACTCCTGGTGATGCATGTGGAAAGCCTGGTTATTTGTACTTTGTGATCTAACCCAGGGCCACTACCTCTTTAGTGTCAGCACATCTGAAATGCAGACCAAGTCCCATGGAGCGAATATTCCACTTCTAGAAGACTAACCTGGGAAACCCAAATTTAAAAAGCGATAGTAAAGATGACAGCATGTGTGCTCTTTGTAAGTGTGACTACCTACAAATGTGTGTGCATGTGTGTGTGTGTGTGTTTAGATGTGTACATGTGAGTCTAACTAGTAGTTTTAGATGTCAGGGGCTAGCCTTTCTCCCCAGGAGCCTAAAATCCAACTTTTTATGGAGCAAGATTTAGAAACAAGAAACCCTTATTTTGTTTCAGGATATATACCTGGTTTTCCAGAATCTATTTTCTCTCTAGAGACCAGTTCTGCTTCCTCAGGCATGTAACTACCAAACAAGCATGGATGCTCCAGTAACATCAATGAAATGATTCTCTGCTTCAGTCCTAGTGTATCAGCTCTCATTTCATGCTCCGATCAAAAAGGCCAAACATAATTTGCTATCTGGCCAGCCTCTTCTTCGAATTGTCAGCATTTAGTAAGGATTTTCTGTGGGAATATCTTCTGTCCAAAATGGCATAGAAGATTCCAAACATGGGCTCTACATGTCACCTTTGATTGTGAATTTGGGAGCCTCAACTTGTTACCAGTACAATTGTAATCTAGATGGCTACTTTAGGGATGAGGATAGATTTTTCACTGAGCCACTCCTTCTCTCATTTAGTCTCCTCATCCCTATTCCATACCCTAACCAGATGACAGGTTCAGCTGACTTCTAGAAACAGTTTTCTGAGGAATAATTTAACTGGCTATGATGAGGACCAATCCGCAAGAAATGCCCTCATCAGCACAGTGTTCTAATCACTGATAGAACTAGACTATGTGGAAAATCTAAGTGGTAGAGTGAGCTGACATATTGGTATGGAGAAGCTGACATTTCATCAGGAACTATTGACTTCTGTGGGGCCAGAAAATACCACTACGGTGGTGACCAAGTTTATCATACTGGGGTTTGGAGACCTCAAAGAATTGAGTCCCTTGTCCTTCCTGGTGTTTGGGGTTACCTATGTAGCCATCTTTTCTGGGAATCTTCCCCTCATGGTACTGGTGAGCACTCGACGGAGACCTCACACTCCAATGTTGTTCTTTTTGGTGAACCTGTCATGCCTGGAGATCTGTTTTACAACCAACATTGTGCCCAGGATGCTGGTGGACCTGTTGACGGAAAACAGAATGATCTCTATGGTAGGTTGTATCATTCAAGTCTACTTATTTTTGGTCCTGGGCAGCACTGAATGTTATTTACTGGCAATGATGTTATATGATGGGTATCTGGCTATCCGTCAGCCCATGCATTATTAAAAACTAATGCATGGAACCATGTGCTTGGGGATAGTAATTGGCTCATGAACAGTGTAAGCTGCATTCCAGGCTGCTATGGTATCCAATTTGACCTTCTACGGTGGCGATGAGGTTGACCATTTATTCTGTGACTTGAAACCTCTGCATAAGCTCTCCTGCTCAGATCTCTATCTGGTCAACCTAGTCTGCATGAGTCTAACAGCTCTGTTGACCCAGCTTCCTTTGGACTAACCCTAACCTCCTACTGGAGGATTTTTTCAATGGTGTTGCATATACCTTCCATGACTAGTAGGCAGAAGGCATTCTGCACTTGCTAGTGGTTGTGATCTTGTTCTATGGGATCTTGATCCTGGTCTATGCTGTGCCCTTGGCTGGCCAAGTGCCAGCTCTCAACAAAACCTTCTCCTTGCTCTACACCATTGCTGCTCCCATGTGTAATCCCCTTATCAACAGCCTCAAACACAAAGATGTTAAAGAGGCTGTGAGGAAGCTGAGGATTTGATCCTACAATGATGAGGTTCATACAACTGACAAAAATGAGGGCAATCTGGAGGTCAAGGCAATGTTTTTGTCCTCAAGAAATTTCCAATCAGATTAGAAAAACACAGGATAGGTGGGGCGTGGTGGCTCACGCCTGTAATTCCAGTGCTTTGGGAGGCTGAGGCAGGCAGATCACCTGAGGTCAGGAGTTCAAGACCAGCCTGGCTAACATGGTGAAACCCCATTTCTACTAAAAATACAAAAAATTAGTCGGGCGTGGTGGCATGCACCTGTAATCGCAGCTACTCGGGAGGCTGAGGCAGAATAGCTTGAACCCAGGAGGTGGAGATTGCAGTGAGCCAAGATCACGCCATTGAACTCCAGCTTGGGCAACAGGAGCAAAACTCCATCAGAAAAAAAAAAAAAAGAGAAAGAAGAAAAAAAAAGAGAAGAAAAGGAAAAACACAAGATAGATTATAATTTTTATAACCTCAAATATTGGATAATTGCCAAATATTCTGATTTTAGGGGAAGAGTTGTTACTAGTCTCCTTGAAATAATCTAGTATTTCTTGGGCATATTTATATTGCAAGAGGGGAGAAGTACTTTTGAGTTTATGGGAGGTAAACCATTCTGGGATAGATAATAAATAATTGCTCTACACAGTCCCCCAAAGGTGCAATCTTGGAAGTAGGGATTGGCAGGTAAACTTTAATTGTGTTCAGTATCATTTTTTAAAAAAATCACACCTGGAGGTTCTGGAGGTGGAGGAAGAGTGATAACTGTGTTACCCTCATAAGAGAGGAGAGATCCCTAAATAAATAGTCCATGTTTATTTCCTTCACTGCCTAGACTACAGTTCTGGCTATGAGGCTATGATAATAATTTTGGACTTCTACTTGACCTGAGATTAAAAAGATAAAAATTGAATCTAATAGAACATATGGAAACCCACCAGTAGGCTAGCTTTGGAGAAATGTGCATTAAGCACTTATAGCAATTTGTTAGACATGTGGATTGCCTCACGGCACTTTTTTCGAGATTGCATTTTTTTTCTAGCATTTACAGCTACCCACTGCATTTTCATTTATTTATTTTTGTTCCCCTCCCAGGTCCTTTTCCTGCTGTGTACCTGAGTTTACCTCACTGGCTTCACTTGCGCTTCTGTTTCTTATTTTCCTGTTACCAGCTACCTAACATTATCAACTGATATATTCAAGCTACACTCCAAGGGAGAGTAAAAGCAAAAAGAGTCTGCTCTGAAAAGCAGATAATACACTTATTAATTTATTCAAGCAAAAATATTTATTGAGAGCCTAATATTATCCAGTCATTGTGCTAGATGCTAGGAAGAGAATAGTGAACAACATAGATACAGCTTCCAACCTCAAAAATGGTAAAATCTGGTGGCCTTAGTGTTCCAGTTGCTCGGAATTTATATTTTTACATTGTTTATATAATATGTAGATCTTGAAAGAATCATTTCTAAAGAGAATTTCTGCATGTCAAATCCCAATATTGTTATTTACCTTCATTTTAAGAGTAACTATAATAATTAATGGGAAACAACCTTATGTAAAGACCTAATAAATCTTTTAGTAGAACATGTAAACAGAGAAATACTCAGAATGTCCCTTGTTGAGCTAAACTCACCCTATTTTGTCCTTTAAGATTCAACTCCAGTCCTACCTTCTCTTTGAACCCTCCATGAGTATGCTGCTTATGTCATTTCTCCCCCTGAGAAGTGCTTTATTTCTCTTCATCTGACATGTAGGATGCACTGCCCTGCACTTTTTATGTATGTGTCCTGTCTTCTCATTAGATTGTAAACCCTTAAAGGACAGAGGCAGAAAGTTGTTTCTAGCTGTATCCTCAAGCACCCAGCATAATTCCCGTGCACACAGTCAGTGTTTGATGACCATCTTCACAGGATAAAATCCAAGATTCTCAGCATGAAATTGAAGGCCTTCTATTACTCTGTTCTTGTCCCTTTCTGCAGTCTCATCTCCCATCAGGCTGCACCTCACAATTTGCCACATCGTACCCTGTGCATCCTTATTCATGCCCTTTGCCTGGAAAATTCTGCCCATATTTATATTTCACCTGGCTAATGCCCCTCATCTTTTAATACTCAGATCCATCATCATCCTCTCCAGCAGGACTTGCTTGACCGTTTTCTCCCATCCAATACACTGAAGCAAATGATGCTTTTCTGTGTCTCTATGGGATTCATTGTAGATATAGTTTAATAAATTATTATTTTATCTGGTTGTTTGCCAGTGTCTTCAGTGCCAAGGAGAATGCTTGGGATGTGGGAGCCACTCAATGAATATTTTTTGAGTGAATGGCTCAATTGGTTATGTGCCTTCCTCCCTCACTAAACTATTGTTATTTCCTTGTCATCAAGTACCACCTATAGCCTGACAATCCCTCAATAATTTAACACTGTGATAAATGTTATGAAGGAAATGTATAGGAAGGCATATAACAAGGGTATCTAATTTGGATTGGGTTAGGAATATCAGAGAAGGCTTATCTGAAGTTATGACATTTGAACAGAGAACTGAAAGATAAACAGAAATAAGCCAGGCAAAGATAGGTTATAAGGTGAAGGGGGGTAGCAGAGGATTTCAGTGGCAGGACTAGCTAGCAACAAGGTCTGCTGTGGTAAAGTTCTTAGAGTGATTGGGAACAGAGAAAAGGCTAGCATGGTTAGAATGCAGTGATCAAGGGAGTGAGTATCATAGGTGGGACTGGGAAGGTAGGCAGGAATCAGATAATGCATTGCTTCACTAGATTTCTTTGTGAGATTGGAATTCTTGAACAATTTTTAGTCGAGTGACATGATCCATTTTATGTTTTAAGATCACTCAGATTGCTACATGGAGAACAACTGTTGATGGGACTGGAGGGCTAATAGATGTTCGGAAATCAATTAGGACACTATTACAATGTTACCGGTGAGAGACGATGTTGGTGTGGACTAAGAGAGTAGTGGCAGAGATGGAGAGAAATGAATTGAAGTTGATATATTCAGAGATAGAATTGATATCTATCTATCAATTCTAGATAGGTTTGGTGATGGATTATAGAAGGAAGCATCAATAATAACTTTCTGGTTACTAGTTTGTGAATTGAATACATGCTTACACCACTCATAGGGATGGGAGACTCCTGGGATAGGGCCAGATTTGGAGGAGAGAAGTAATGATCACATCAACTTTGTGCAAGAGTATTCCGATATGGCAGTGGCTGTCAAGTAGGTAGTTAAATATACTGATCTGGAACTCAGAAGAGATATCTAGGCTAGAAATACAAATTTAGATGCCATCAGCATGTAGGTGGCATTTAAAAGCATGAGAGTGGGTAAAATCATGTAGAGGAACAGTCCAGAGGGAGAAGAGAACCCAGAATGGAGCCCTGAGAATTCCTCTTTTTGAGATCATGTAGAAGAAAAATAACCAGCAAATGAGGAGGTGATAGAGAGGTAGGAGAAAAACCCTGAATGTATAGGTTCATGCAGGTAGGGAGAGGAGAATGTTTTAAGAAGGAGAACTTAGTAAACTATGCTGAAGACTGTTGAGGGGAGGAGTAAGCTGAGGACAAAGAAGGGTTCATTGTATCTGATAACATAGAGGGCAGTGATGACCTCAGTAAAGACACTTTTGGTAGAGTGATGAGTGCAGAAGCCATATTGGAGTGAGATAAAGAAATGAATAAAAGGTGAAGAAGACACTATATGTAGATAATTCTTTGGAGAAGCCTGGCTCTGGAAGAAAATAGATTTGATGAGAGCTGGAACAAGAAGCTTAAAGGAAGATGTTTGTTTTACAATGTAAATAAAAGAAAATGTTTGAATACCATTAGAAGAAGGATTCATTAAAGAGGGAGAAGTTGAAGATGCAGGGATATGGATATATTCCCTGCAAAGGCAGGAAGGCCCATGGTCCAGAGCACATGTGAAGAGTGTGTCCTCTGATCAGAGTGACACTTACACTGTGACAAATATGTACTGAACGCCTACTATGTTCTTGGTTTTATTTCAAGTCCTAAGGATCCAACAATGAGTAAATCATGATCCTTGCCCCCCATGGAGCTCACAATCTGATGAGAGAGATAAGCAATTAAACAGACAATTATAATTAGGTTGATTAATGCTATAAGCACAGGGTCCTGTGGAAGCACTAGGAAGAGGCACTGTTATGGGTTGAGTTGTGTCTCCCAAAGATAGATGTGTTGGAGTCCTAATGCCTAGTATCTCAAAATGTGGCCTTATTTGGAGGCAGAGTCTTTGCAGAGGCAATCAAGTTAAAATGACATCATTAGAGTGGGCCATAATTCAATACAACTGGTGTCCTTATAAAAGCAGAAATTTGGACACAGACACAGACACGCACACAAGGAGAATGCCATGTGAACAGGAAGAGACTGGGAACATAGAAGCCAAGAGACACCAAAGACTGCCAGCAAGTCACTAGAAGCTAGGAGAGAGGCATGGAACAGATTCTTCCTTACTGGAAACAACCCTGCCTTGATGTTAGACATCCAGCCTCCAGAACTATAAGAAAATGAACTTATGTTGTTGAAGCCACTCAGTTTGTGGTACTTTGTTATGGCAGTCCAAGAAAACTAAACCAGGCATTTAAACCTATTCAGGGTGTGGTGGTCAGGTTAAGGGAAGACTTCCCAGAGTAGGTGTTATTTGTGCTGAATCAAGATAAATAAGTAAGATTTCATGGGTAGAGCCTGGGGAAGACATTCCATGTAAAGTGATCATAGTTTGCAATATCTAGAAAGTGAAAGGGAGTATACATGGCTAAGCTACTGCAAGTAATCCAGTGTGTCTGCGTGTAGAGCATGTGGGCAATGGTGGTAACAACTGAGACCTGAGAAGCTGGAGCTTCTATTCATGAAGGGCCTTCTATTCCCAGCCAAGGAATTTGGACTTTATCCCGAAGCCAAGTGGGTGGCCTTTAAATGTTCATTCCCCCCTCCACTATTCACCCACCTTACTTCATTTTTCCAGGAAGCCTTCTCTTACATTTATTGTGGCACTTCTCACACAGAACGATAAACAAGAACTTGCTTCTTGGTTTCTTCCAACACATAGTAAGCTCCTTGAAGGCCGAGATGATGTCATGTTTACTGAGATAGATATGTCCAGTGCCTGGAAAGTGCTTGTCATATAGTAGGTCCTCAATAAATGATTGTCTGGTATGTTATTTGTGACTGCATTGGGACTTCCTGGATCTCTTCAGGGTGATATTCCAGGACACGCCACATTTTCCCTTGACTCTGCTCTCCTCTTCCTTCCTCTCACGGATGACCCAGCACTCTCCACTCTTGGCTCTCATTTCATTTCTCCACTTGGTTTGCCCTGTGGACCAAGGTCCCTGGGAACCTTGGGTATGCTTCCCCCACCCCTACCCCAAATCAGCAGTCCCCACTTCAGGCAGCTTCTCATGCATCTGGGTTCCTATTGTCCCCAAGGGAACTGGGTGCACACCATGCAAAGCCCTCCAGTCCAACCCTGTCACCTTGCTCCTGCCCCCATGGAGCCTAGCTCTGCCAGGACTAGCGCTTAACTTAGCCTAAGCAGGCTCATTAGGTCAGTTTCAAGGAAGTAGTTCTGGCTAGAATGAACCAAAAAACAGGTGGCAGCTTTGGCAGGAGGATGCAGTTGAGACTACAGGTTGGGGCAATGAAGTGGCTGGGTTTGACAGGTAGGTAGGGTCAGATAATCAGAGCAATCTCCAACTAAGCCAAATTTGACCCATGGGATCCCCGTTGAAGAAGGCAAAACAGAGTACTAAAAAAGGAAACCAGGAAGAATGATGGTCAAGGCAAGATGTTAGGCAGAAACCATGTGTTTTGCATTAGATTACATTTTTTTTTTTTTGAGACGGAGTCTCGCTCTGTTGCCCAGGCTGGAGTGCAGTGGCATGGTCTCATCTCACTGCAACCTCTGCCTCCTGGGTTCAAGTGATTCTCCTGCCTCAGCCTCCCAAATAGCTGGGATTATAGTCACCTGCCCCCACGCCCGGGTAAATTTTTTGTATTTTTAGTAGAGACGGGGTTTCACCATGTTAGCAAGGCTGGTCTCAAACTCCTGACCTCATGATCCACCTGCCTTGGCCTCCCAAAGTGCTGGGATTACAGGCATGAGCCACCATGCCCTACCAGATTAAATTTACTTTTTTAAAATGTACATCCTGCACCTGTTGTTTCCTGACTTTTTAATGATTGCCATTCTAACTGGTGTGAGATGGTATCTCATTGTGGTTTTGATTTGCATTTCTCTGATGGCCACTGATGATGAGCATTTTTTCATGTGTCTTTTGGCTGCATAAATGTCTTCTTTTGAGAAGTGTCTGTTCATATCCTTCGCCCACGTGTTGATGGGGTTGTTTGTTTTTTTCTTGTACATTTGTTTGAGTTCATTGTGGAGAGGATGTGGAGAAATAGGAATACTTTTACACTGTTGGTGGGACTGTAAACTAGTTCAACCATTGTGGAAGTCAGTGTGGAGATTCCTCAGGGATCTAGAACTAGAAATACCATTTGACCCAGCCATCCCATTACTGGGTATATACCCAAAGGACTATAAATCATGCTGCTATAAAGACACATGCACACATATGTTTATTGCAGCACTATTCACAATAGCAAAGACTTGGAACCAACCCAAATGTCCAACAATGATAGACTGGATTAAGAAAATGTGGCACGTATACACCATGGAATACTATGCAGCCGTAAAAAAATGATGAGTTCATGTCCTTTGTAGGGACATGGATGAAGCTGGAAACCATCATTCTCAGCAAACTATCGCAAGGACAAAAAACCAAACACCACATGTTCTCACTCATAGGTGGGAATTGAACAATGAGAACACATGGACACAGGAAGGGGAACATCACACACCAGGGCCTGTTGTTGGGGGGGAAGGGATAGCATTAGGAAATATACCTAATGTTAAATGACGAGTTAATGGGTGCAGCACACCAAAATGGCACATGTATATATACGTAACAAACCTGTACGTAGTGCACATGTACCCTAGAACTTAAAGTATATTAAAAAAAAAGACCAAAAAGAGTACACCCTTTAATGCCAGGCATTTCAACAAGCATAAACACACCTCAGCCTGAGCAATCTTACACACACACACACACCCCAGAGATGCAAAGTGATGACACATAGACCCACGCCAGCACTGGCAGAACTGAGTGTGGAATGGTTGGCAGATACTGTCACACCTGATCTGTTTGCAATTGGCAGGGAAAGTGTGATTCTCTTTATGTGTGCAAGTACCAAATAATAGCCTCATTCATTCAAGTAGCCAAGTACTTTTCACTGTAATTGTTTCAAATGTATAGCTTTCTGTCTTGTGATACCAAGTGAACTTGATACAATTTAACTTTTTCTGGATGATTCCAGGACATCTTTATGCATATTAATTACTGTGGGCTGGGCTGAGATATAGAGTGCTGTTAAGTGCTGTCTCGAGGTGTATTGGACTCTATTGCTCCACGAAATGCCTCAGTGTAAATATCCTATTTACACAGAGACACATTACCCTTATACATGCACAGAAACACATAGGTATAAACACACACACACACATCTTTCATGTAAATGTCTCCATACAAAATGCATACACAAATCATACTGCATAGACACACACATTGAAGTTACTCAAAAGCTACCTATACACTCTTTGCAGCTAGGTTCATAAGTAACTCCCTTTCCTATAGCCAATAACCTGCTTCTTTTGTCATTATCCTTTCTTCCTTTGCACGCTAATTATTGGGATTAAGGAGTTAGCACCTCATTCACTGAGTTGATGGTTTTAATTGGTCGCATCTGACTTAGTTAAAAGAAGGCATTTTAACTACAAAGAACTTCACTGGGAGATGGGCATAGGGCGAGTTATTAAAAGCAAGTGCATAACAGCTCCTTGGGAGGTCATTATTTTGTGCTTCTCCCCCCACCCCCCAGAAGTATGTTTATTATTGGTAACAAGGTGAGAAGAAATTCCCTGACTTCATTAGAAACCCAGAAAAAGAACTTTTATTTGCCAATATCTTACTTTCTTGCTGGAACGCATTTCTTCTGGAGGGTGCTATGGCAAAATGGCCTGGCCCAAGCATACTTTTTGTCTAAAGGGAGCGGTAACAAACTCCCTGGAGCTTCAGGGCTCATCCTAGACAATACTCCCGCCTCTCCCCGCCTCCACACTCACACACAGCAAAACAGCCACCTCATTAACTCAAAGTTGGAAGTAACTCAGACACCACCAAACTACTTGTATTCACGTGTGCACCACCTCAGGGAGGGGAAAAGAAAAGTTTCACAAACATTTGACTAGTATCTATTTTATATGCATATAAACAATGTGCTCATCAAAAACCTTTATCTGTTCATTGAGTCAGGCTGGCAGAACCCAGTGTGACATGCCTTGGTTGGAGGATACTGTAACACCAGATCTGTTTGGCATTGGTCAGGAAGGAGATGTTTGTAAGTGCATGGCCCAAATAATAGAAGTGTCCCTTGCAGTAGCTAATTATTTCAAACGGATAGGTCTCTGTGTTTTCATGCCAAGTGAACCTGACACAATTTGCCTTCTTCAGGTTGATTCTTCCAGGCCATCTTTAAGGACATTAATCATTGGGTCGGGCTGAGATGTGTAGTGTCTTTAGGAGCAATCTTGAGGTGTATCAGACTGTTTAATTATCCAGTAAATGGCCGCAGGCTGTTTTTTTTTTTTAAGAACTATTCTGTCTTATATCTAAAGTTTTTACTTACTGATAACATTGTTTATGCCACCAGTAGTCCATTGACATTTTCTCTTCTATCCTAGGCTCAGAAAATAAGCTGAGTTACAACTGTGTATAAAGTAGGATTGTGAACCTTAGGGGGTTTTTCTATAAGTACTCTGGATGAGGTTTGGGGCATAGATTTTGTATCATCTCTTTTGGCTCTCCTAAGGTCTTTAAAGGTTATTTATTAGTTTTAGCTCTGTGAGTACTAGACAATTATGATTTCCAGGAAGGGGACCTTTAGATAAGTAATATATCAGTGTAGTTAGGGTTAGTATAGATAAAGTAAACCTTATTAATTTGGACTTCACTAGCTCATGACAGGGGACTGCTTTATTTATAGACTAGGCTTTGGAGTTTACCATTCCACCAGCTACAAAAAGAAAGGATATGCTTGGTAAACTAATACCTTAAACAAAATTACAGGGGTAATATAGGTTTCATTTACATGTGAAACATTGATTATATCTATCTATTTATTAATATTGATGCCATTAAGCCATCTACTTGATAATACAATTCATTGTTTATATTTGGAGGTAACAATAGCAAACAATAACATCTCAACTAATCAATCCATTAAGTAGGAATTTCATTTGAATAAAGTTAGCCTGAGTACACAGAGACATAGAAGACTAATGGAAGCTCTGAGTCCTTGACTAGCAGCAGTGGCAGCTGAAGAAATGAGACAGCCTAGCTAGTTTCTTTTAATGGAGGAAGCTAAAGGTCTGTAGTATTTTCAGCTCAGCAACAACCAGTGTAGGGTCAAATCCCAAGGAAACAGAACTACACTTGCAAACTTGAGTGAGCCACAACCTCCCCTTGGAGTATGGCTGGAATTGAGTATTGTTTCTGACGTTATTCTGTGAAGGAAGTTTCTGAATAAGAAGAGTCAATATTAATAGAGGTGTTACTTTATAACTTTGAAAGATATCCTGACTTTTCAGTAAGTCAGGCTGGTCTTCCCACTGATTAATAATAGATAGGCTGGTACCATGCTAAGTGTGTTATATATATATTATTTCATTTAATCTCTGTGAACTTTGCAGGTGGATATTATTTCTATCACGTAGGTAAGAATTCACTTGACTACATTAGTGAATGATCATTAAGTTTCAAGCCCAATTCTAACTTCAGAGCCTGCTTCCTTAACCACTACCATATACTGTAATTACTCAGGAGATAGGATAACACAAATAGTCTAGGGTGCTATAATAGGTATGTGTCAGCAACTAAGCTGAGACTTGGGGTAAGGGGCTCTCCCAAACCCTACTTACTTACCCTCGAAGCCCATATGGAAATGACCTTCAACTAGCTCAGGCTGAGATAATGATGATGACAAGATACATGAAAGAGAAAGAACAATATAGGCATCTTAATTTCTAAAATAATTATCTTTGGGGTCACATATACATTGAGTTGTTATTCCATGTTGGGAACTGTGACCAAGGCCAAACTGGAAACGTGCTTTAACTTTCAGGAACAAAACTGTCAAGGTCAGTTAATCGGTCTTGCACTAGCTAGTATTGGTGGTGAAATGCATGCTAGTTTCATATCACTGCAAAAATCAATGACCATTGTTTAGAGCAAAATATCAATATAAAATATTGCATAAAATGAATTTGCAAGTTAGATACTTCATGTATTAAGAGATGCTTATAGGGGCATGAATAATCTCAAGAGCAAAAATTGGGACTGCTATGAAAGGTTTAGGGAAGGTCTCCATGATGATGCATGACTGGGTCATCTAGTCATCCACAGGACAGATGGAAATATTGAAAAGGTCAGAAATTTGCTTCATTAAATGTCTTTATGTCTTGCAACCGTGAGAGTGATGTCTGAAGAATCCAATTTGGATGAAGAAGCTGACTTGATCTGGAAGAAACCCTAAACACAAGCAAAGTTTCTATAAAGATGTCAATTCATTTTAAGTGATGAATGAAAACAGAAGGTTTGACATTTGTTTTGAACTTTCCAGGGAAGCTCAACAGAACAAGATGTTCTTGAGTAAAATAGTAACCAGGGAGGAAAATGGTTTTTCTGGTGTGATTAAGAAACAAAAGTGTTAGAATCTTCAGAGGCAAACTTCGGTCTGCCAGAGACCCCAAGATAGGCGCAGAATCCAACTACAGACAAGGATAATGGAGTTGTGCTATTTTTCCAACAACCATGGCACTGTCATGTAGAATTCACCTCTCAAAGGTAGTCAGACTAATAGGATAGACATTCTGAAGCACTGGCAGAATTATGTGGTTGACTTCTTCACCACCACAGTGTTATGAATGATACATCACTTGTGTAATTTTCATTGTGCCTAGGCCACTCAATAATTCTTGTGGGTTCGGCTCTGTCCTAGGCTCTTGGAACAATCATAGTTTGGCACAGAAGAAATATTAGAAATTCAGGCTTACTCTGACCTTGTCATCTCATGACTTTACTTGGGATCCTACTTAATTTCCTATAACTCTTCTAGAACCCAAATCTCATATTTGGTCCCCCAATTAACACTCGAGATCCCTGAGAGTAGGATTCTGGTTTACCTCTCTACAAGTCTTTTTAATCCTTACTTGAATACTATATTTCTATCTGCTCTTGGGTTTCCTGGACTCCCTCTGCCTATTTCTTGCCTTAACCTCTATTATTGCCACTGCCATGTCACCCTGACAATTTGTCACCTGCTTGAGCATGCTCCATAATACTTAGACCCATCTTAGAGTTAGTATCACACTGACTTGTCTGTTTAACTTTCAGATCCTGGCCTTCTCTGATTTGGCCCAAGGGCCCGAACTGCACTTAAGAACTTGTAACTAAAACTGATAGTTAAAGAATCTAACTTAGTTGAATGGTATGACTCAACTTAGTCTCCAAAGTTATTTATTACAGCAATCTCAGAAAGACTCTTGGCTATTTGTAGCATGCAAATCTATTCTCAAAAGATGAAAGTTAACCTCAGCTAAGGAGGACCAAAAGTCTGTGTCTAAGGATCTAAAAAATATACTTGAAAAAAGTCCCAGTGTTTTTTTAAAACATCAGTGGAAAAAGTGTGTAGTTTCCCAGGGAACTTCTGTGAGAGGAAAACTCTCATTTGGATTATAAATTCTGATGGATTTGTCACACAATTATTCCTGTCACTTTGCTATTACTGTGAAACAGAGTTTGATATCAGCTTTGTTAAACTCCAATCTTGACCATGCAAAGAGTGTTGAGAACTTATAGTCCCCACGCTCTATTTGTGTCTTCATTCATATTTATGCCAGCAATAATCTTGCACTACAGATGAAGTTGGGGATGGAAGGTAAACTTGAGGAGCCTGTAGAGCTTGAGAAGAGGAAGAAACAGATTATGGGTTAAAATTTAGAAATCTTGGAGACCCTGCCAGGATACTCTGAATATAGTTTGCCTCTATTTTTGGTTTGTACTACAGTTGACCTATGCACCCCACTCTGAATCCCAATTCATTTGGCTGGGATCCTGATACCTGCCTAACTCTTGGAAGTTCCTTCTTCCTCAGGTCCTGGACTCTATCTCTAGGTCCTTTCTCTGGAGTTCTACTTCTAGGCACACTACTCTGCAATTTAATTCTAGCTTTACTCCTGAAAATGATTAGCCCTACTGCCCAGAGAGCCACTTTGCCTTCCTCCTTCCCAGCCTGGCCCTTTGGTATAGCAATGCTAATACAGACAGTCCCCTGATGTTGAGGCAGATACTGTTGGCAACTTTCTTTTAGACCAGGCCCAAAACCCACTTTGCCTTTTCTTGTCTCAGACTTGCCTGTTCCAGGTTTCCTCTCCCTCTTTCCTGAGCAGCTGCTGAGGTACTAGCAAGCCATCTGGCCGAAACAGCAGGGTTAAAGTACAAATTGAAACTGGAGCTCTTCTAATCTAGTATGACAGTTTGTACTGATCAGGTTAATGGGGATAATTTCTCTTTGGCTTGTACAGAGACGTGAAAATTTAATCTGATCTGCTATTAATTACTGTGTCCAATCATTAACATAGTGTTTCACTAAATAAAGAAAAATCTATTCACACGGCAGAGGCAAGCGTTATCAACCAATGCACGATAATAGAAAAGTATTGCCTTTTGTGTCCAGCAGGGAAGCTGTGCTACCACTGTAAGTAGGACATGTACTTTGACACGTTTCTCACCATTAGGGATGGACTGTCCTAAGCCAAACAATCTCTTCCAGTTCCCTCTGGGGGATTACACACATTTGTGAGATGATCGGCAGGGGATACTAAGGTACACTGTGGTTTTGGGAACAGAGTGAAACTAATTGGCTCACAGGAAGATTAAATAATCACATCTCTAGTGAGAGCAACAAAATGCCCTATCAAATAAATGAAATGACTCTAGATGGCTCTTTTCCCTTCGTTTATTAACAAGTATTTATTGAACAATTATTCAGTGTTAAGTGGCTGTGCTGGGTGCTGAGGATGCAATATTCAGACAAAACTGACACAATCCTACCTTTGCGAAGTTTCTAGTGCAAGTAGGGGAGAATTATATATATAATATATGTATTATATATACACATATATATGTATATATGTGTACATATATACACAGTCAGATAATTATTTGATTGCAGTTGTGAGAAATTTATAATGAAAGAGAGTCAGGGTGCTCTAAAAGTATATCATAAAGGGACTAGATATACGCCAAAAATTAGCCAGATGAAAAGTGGGGTGAGGAAAAAGAAAAAATAGCGTGTGTGAAGGTACTGACGAGGCAAGTGGGTCAGGAACTTAAAGCCAGAGGGGGAAAAGTTTAGAGAGCAAGAAAAACGCAAAAGATGAGGCTGGAGATTTAGGCAAGGGTTTATATCTGTGTAGGCCATGAATGGATTATGGATGGACTACATGTCATTAGAGCTTGTGACAGGTAATCATGGCCACTTCCGTGGAGCATTTGGGCTTTATTTTAAGGACAATGGGAAGTCATTGAAGGTTTCTAGGTTTAGTTGATCTTGGGCTAGTAGATATTTTTTTAAGTTTCCCAATGGCCAACACACTAAACATACCCCTGGACCTGTTTCAGAAACCTGGACTCAAAATGAAACAAAAGACATGTATGGATGGAGCAGGTAAGGCATTTCTACTCTGCATCTGCACAGAAGTCTAAGCAGAACCCCTGAGAGGCTGAAGAATAATTACATTTCTACTCTGGATCTGTGTCTTAACCACAAGGAGTGTGTTCTGCAGGCTGTATTTCATAATTGAAGGTAATTACAGAAGTTAAAACTAGATTAGAGACAATTAGACCCTATACAACAGGGAACTCTGTGGGTGGTCAGGAAGGGAGTAGGGAGAACCAGCTGGGAAAGTGTTTCCCCAAGTACTTGGCATCCTTTGACTCATTGTAAGCAGAGGTTTTTGAGGTGTCTGTCAATGCTTCTGGTGCCTTTTTACAATTTGAGAGTGTTGGCAGGTGAAGTGAAGTAAACACATGCACACACACACACACACACACACACACACACACACATCACTGGCAACCAGTCAAGATTACCTTTTTCCTCAAGCAAAAGGGCTTCATAGGCCAAGAGCCAATAAATAGAAGCAAAGGGGAAAAAAATGTAAGGATTGCATACAATTAACTTATTTGAGCAACTATTTTTTGTCCTGTTCTGGATCTAGAGACTGTGGGGGAGGCATGCTAAGCATATGATCTTGCCTTTAAGGTGCTTCCATGTGTATTTGAGAAGTTTGATATGGCTGGAGAATATATCAAAGTGGGAGAAGGGGAATGGTGAGGGGTGGGCTCAAGAGATGTCCAGAGGCCAGGCTAAGGAGCTCTGACTCCATCCAGGAGCACTGGGGAACCAAGGAGGATGATAAACAGGGAAAGGACAGGATCGTGTTTGGACTCCAGAAAGATCCATCTGGCCACTGTGGGGTGGGTAGATGGGGAGTGTGGCAAGGAGCAAGGTTGGGGGGCTCAGTTGAAGCTGCTTGTGGAGGGAACTGGGGGTGTCTAAGATCATGAGGAGAATGGTGGGGAGGAGAGGCCAGTGCAGAGAGAAAAAGGTGACTTATTTTAGTCTCTTTATTCAGTACACACCCATTGCTTTGATTAGCCATTGATTCATGTAATCAACAAATAATTATTTTGCATCTACTCTGTGTAGAGCACCATGCTAAGAAAAATTAAACGGAATTTTATTTCAGTCTGTGATGGACCTGATTAAGTGTTCAAGTGAGTGGAATAGTCAATAACCACTCTAGGATGTTAGAGACAGTTCTGATCAGTGATGAAAGTGGATGATCTCAGAAACAACAGAAGGTGAAGTGTAGCAGTTGGAATGCACATGAACACTGAGGAGAAGCACAGTGAAGGGCGCTGCTAGACAGAAGCTAAGAGGGTGTAATAGGAAGGACTGGAGGATAAGGGATGGGTAGGGTATAGCGACTATGTGTGTATGTAGGTATGTTTGGGGAGTGTGTGTGTATACACATGGACACAAGTATATAATGCAACCAGAAAACCTTAGGACCAACAAATATTTCTATAACATGCGTACCCACACACACATGCATGCACGGAGGTGGAGAGAGAGAGAGAGAGAGAGAGAGAAAGAGAGGGAGAGAATGAGAGAATTTTGTGCCATGTAGCTGTTGCTACAAGCTTGATTCTTTCTAATTTCCCCTTAAAAGGCATCTATACATGGTGGTGTAGCCTGATGGAGTCATATTTGTTTTGGTAAATTTACTCTTTCCATGCAGGGTTAAACTTTAAGATCCCAAGAGCATTCGGCTGTAGAACCTGAAGGAGGGCGCTTGCTTTGGTCACTTCCCCTGGAATGAGGGAGCAGCAGTGGTCTGAACCCCTAAGTACTCAGCCTACTACCTGGCCTCCTTCAGAGAAGCACAGGCTGCTGGGAACAGGGACTCCCTGGGGATGACGAGGGCCCACTGACTCATGAGCCTCCTCGCAACCTTTTTAATGTCCTTGCTTTTCAAGCTGTAGACGATGGGATTGATCATGGGGTTGAGCACAATGGAAGCTCAAGGAAGAAGACACTAAACACAAAGAAGTACATGGGAGTTTGGAGATTTCAGTCAGTGAAAATGACTGTAAAGATGAGAATGTTCCCCAGCAAGGTAACTATATAGATTCCCAGAAATATCCTCAAAATGAAAAACTGTAACCCATGGAGACTCCCAAATCCCAGAAGGAGAAATCCTCCTTTAGGTCCTAAAGTGCAATGCTCTTGGGATCTTCAGGTTTATCCCTGTGTGGTAAGATTAAGTTTTCTTTGATCATGGTCAGATTAGTCATATCTGTGAGATTCAGGCATCAGATGTGAGAAAAGAAAACAATTCTAGCTAATTAGAAAAAGAGTTATGCTACCAAAGGAGAGCAATGGCACCAGAAATGCCATCTAGCACATACCTCAAAGGCCCTGTTTTTTCTCCCCTGGAATACATTTTCTGTTTTGTTCTACTAGGTGTATTTACCTAATAGTCATAGAAGAATCCAAAAGTGTGCCCTGGAGACTGAACAGAAAGGGCGTTTCCTCTGCTCTTTTCTACTATTTCCCTTGACATAACCGGTGATGAATCTACCTTTGGGAGTTTCACAGTGGGAGGCAACCACTACTTAATGGGGACATGGTGCAGAAGCTTCTCTGAACTTAATATTGCCCGAACTTCTGAAACTCAGCTTTTAAGACTCAATAGAAATGTGAGTACAAATCCCAAAATAACGTCAGAATTCAGACCACCCTATCTCCCACTGAAACCCTGAATCAGGGTGGGTTTCACCAGGAACATAATTGGAGGGAGGAGGGGGATTCAGAACTATTGATCTTAAAGTATCTGTAAGAAAAACAAGAGTTTCTTCCAGGCTCTGGGGATATGTGGCTGATTGCTTCCATGGCATCAAATTCCTATGGAAATTGGGGGAAAATGTATGTAAAGTTATTCACTTGAAATGTTAGAGAAAGATAATGTTCCATCCTTCATAAATGAAAATGACATTCCTGACTCACAAGCAGTAGGATGTGCATTTAGAGTTATTTTTCTTTTCTAGCAGTGATGATGGGTTAGAGTGAGTCATGGATGTAGCCTCCCCTTCCCCACATGCCCCCCGTGGTGCCCAAAGACCCATATTTGTGAAATGACTGTCTGGTCTTAGTGGCTGGGCTGTGATAGGATTTGAGATCAGTCTGCCCTGTGACCTAAATTAGAGGTAACTGTGAGGCCTGAGTTAGCAGCTTAGGTCAATTGGTGTTCTAGGCTGAAAGCTCAGTCTGTAGCCAGGGAATACAGCCAAGCCATCTTTGTTGCTTTGTTTTGGGTAATAGCAAAGTGTCCCTAAAAGCTTACAGAGAAATCATATTTTAGTAAATGAAATCCTATTTTAAATCCACTTAGAGAACTGGCTATTCAAAGGAATGTTATTAAGAATGCTTCTGTGATGTGAAATAATGTCTTCATAATTTACCCTTTTCATCAATCTGTATTGTTAATACACTGCACATGTGTAAGGGCAAGTCCACCTATAGTTGGGGGATCCAGGACATCGTGGCTGCCTAAGGTAGTACTGATTATGATTACAGCATGTAAAGAAAATCAATCAGCATTCAGGGTTATCCCTGGGGGTAACAGCTGCTTTCTAATTGGGGGATTAAACTGCAGTGTCCTCTTACCACTTTACCTTGTCTTCAGAAACTGCCAGCCAGTACTCAGAACTGACATTAACATTGTTAGATTTGTATCATTCAATCCCAAGTCTCCTTAATTAGTAATGGAATAAACTTCACTTTCCCTTTTGGCTTATAGGCATGCTCCTTGGTACCTCCAAAGTCAGAGGCACATCAGCCTCCCTTAATCCCTTCCCATCTTCTCTTTTCTTGAAGTGAGGAGAAGTTAATGTAGACGCAAAAGAGAGGCTTCAGCTCAGGGCTCTATTCATTCTTTCATTCCTTCATTTATTCACTCACCACACCTTTGGACATATACTTTGTATCACCTGTTGAGCTAAGTAGGCACTGGGGGAATAAAACCATGAACAAGGAAAGCATGGCCCCAACGTTCCTACAGTTTACATTCTAGTGGTAGAGGGAGATATTTAACATATGATTTTACAAATAATGGTGACATTACTATTGTGATCAATGCTATGAGGGAGAAATATAGGGTCCTGATACAAAGAATAATATGCATGGAGAGGTGACCTAGTTTCTGTGAGTTGGTCTGAAAAGGAAGTCATATTAAAATACAGTAGTCCAGGTAAGAGATGATGGCTTAAATCAAGCTTGGATGCAGTAAGATGGATTAATTTTAGGTCTTTTTACATAGTAGCATTGATATTTCTTTGTGTACTTTTCTGTATATATATTATACATTAATTAAAAGTTTACTCTAACAAAATAACATAGAATGTTGATGAATTGCATTAGGAGAGAGCATGAGGCACAAGAAGGAATTAAGGATGAATCCCAGGATTTGGTTTAACCAACTGCACAGATGATTATGTCTGTTCCTGAGGTGGGAAGACCAAGTAGGTAATTTAGTTGGCAGTGTGGAGAGGGGGATATATTTTTTTCTTTTCCTTTCCTTCTTTTCTTCCCTTTTATCAGATCTAGTGGGTTATGATCCATTTCTGGGATGACAGTTTCAATTCTCATATGGATCAGTAAACTGTTGACAGACACAGCTGTGGCCCTGAGAGGCAGGGTTCTCACCGTGGCCACAAAACAAGCTCTTAAAAAAAGTCTCACAAATTCTTGCCCTTGGTCTCAAAAGGGAAGAGAGTGAATAGGTCAATGTACCCTTTACTGGCTCAAAGCCCAGGGTTAGTGATTCCATGTCAGGGATATCTCTTTGCATGTGAAGCATGGGAGATCACATTTCAATGGGGACTGTTAGACTCCCTTTGACATGAGTCTCCAGAAAACCTTCATTAATCGCAGTGCCACTACCCAACAATTTCCATTATCTGAGGCCTAAAAAAATTGTTTTGTTTCATTTTGCTTTTGTGTGAGACAGATGACAAAAAAAAGAGCTCAGTCAAAAAAACAATTTTCAGAGGATGTCCTGGGGTCAGAATACATTCAGTCCTACTCTTTCTCTCTCCTCCATCTTCATTTACAGTTCCGGCCAATCAGAATTAATGCTCAAAATGATGGCTGGAGGCTCTAAAAGATCCTCAATCAGTAAAGAGTGATTCAAGTACATCATTATACTCGATTTACTAAGTAGGGACAGTAGACTCCGATATCTTAACAGAATTTTTAAAAGCAAAGACAATGGAAAACATCTTTGTTCTTAACCTCCAGTTACCCAGAAAATCTAATCAACCATATCCCCTTTACCTCTTTCTTCTGATATTCCCTTAATCAGGATTTGTCTCAGTACTAATTCTCTTACATCGTTATGATCACCAGAAGCTATGCATTAGCATGAAAAGCTGTTTGGTGGACATATAAAGTACCCCCCTCCAGAGTTCATACCCCCACCCCCAAGATGTTAATAATTACAGAAATGTGATAAAATGGAAAGTGTAGCAGCCTAAGTAGGGAGAGAGAGACTAGCTATAGAAGCTGAAACTGATTACCTTTTCTAAAGTCAATCCAGGAAAACCTCTTGGAAAGAAGGGCAGTGAGGAGGAATCCAAAGAACAGTTGAAAGTTGGATGCTGGAAGGGGGAAAAGTACGGCTAGACAAGGAGAGTGATGATCTGGCTGTACCAGTCAGGTACCCAGTGATCTCCCTCCCAACCTCCACCTCTATTCATTAAAACAAAAGATAAGTAACAAACACATAACACTCAACTATGCTCTTGGATCTTTATCCTCCCCAAAGTGCAAATGGCTGCTATCAGGGGCAATTGTTTAATAATAAAGATCGGGGGTAGCTGGTAAATACAGAAGATCATCTTGATAGCCCAAGTCTCACTATTTAGTTCAACTCTTGGTCCAAATATGTATTGCCCTGTTTATGAAAGTGCTGAGAGAAATTAAGCTGGCGAGCAGGCAAACTACCCAGAGACAGAGACTGAAAGGGCAGAGAAGAGAAGACACCTTTGACTGGTACTATACTAGCGCTCCTAAAAAAGAGGAAGTTGATTTTGTTGGTCAACTCTCTCTAAAAGTAGTGCTTTTCTTGAATAATTCAATTTTGTGCCATGCAGCAGGAAAATTTGGTGGAAAGTTTCTTTTTTTCCTGTGAAAACAACTTGTGGAAGATAATAGACAGCTCACTTTTTAAAGGAATTGTACATTAATGCGAGAAGCCCCCTGGTGTCCAGGGGAATGATTCTGTTATTTGTGTTTTTGCACCTTGAGACCTGGAGACAGGCATTATTGAGACCTGGAGACAGGCATTTCTGAGATGCCTCAGACAAATATTATTGAGACCCAGAAATAGACCGGAAGATAGGCATTATTGAGACTTGGTGACAGATATTTCTAATTCAACTATATTCTTTTGTGCCAAATACTTTTTTTCCTGTTCTGTTCCATTTGTCAACACGACAGACAATGAAACAGGCCAGGAAATATTTTGGGCCAAATGATTTGTGATGTGTCATTATGTGACATACCTAGCCTAAATGTGAAGAATGACAACAATTATCCAGGTAAGTTGTGCAAAGAATAACGAACTCATACTTTTGGTCCCAACTTTCAAGATATTTCACATAAAAATTTTGGGAGTCTAAATAACCTAGATAAACACCTAAAGTTTGTCATTTAACCTACAAATATAGACCAATTATGGCTGTTATGTTATAGCAAAACATCTGAAATTGATGGAATTCAAAGAACATTCAGTCAATAGAAATTCTAGAAAAAAAAGACACTTGGCCTTTACAATGCCTCATACTCAGCTTGAATGAGTTTACTTTCTAATCAGTTATATTTTTCTAATCGGCTTCTTCTGTTCATCTTGCTCTCTGGGGAAAAGATTGCATTTGCTAGATTTTCTATGCCTGCTCCATTCCCTTATAGCTAGGAGAACTGGAACATCCTGATCTATCATTCTAATACTTACTTGCTCATATCCTCATGGTGCTAGCCCTCTGAATAGTGGGGACATTTATTTGCTTGCATCCTTCACTGTTTGTCCTGGTATTGTATGATAGAAAAAACCTAAGTACCTCTCCTACTTGCTGCTCTCTAATCTCTACCCCATAGCATTCACGGGCTTTATCACCACTCTTCATTTCTTTTTGAAGCTCCCTGCTCCTATACTCCCATTCTCTGATGATGACAAATTTTACAGTTGTTAGCAAGCTGCCATAGCCATAGGAACATGGTAACTTTGGTCTGTACTAGAGAATTTATCATATCATGGGGAAGTAGTATATTGTAGTAGTTAAGAGCATGGGCTTTCATGTCAGACAGTCCTGAGTTCAAGTTCTGACTCTGCCATGTACCATGTGACTCTGGACAAGGAACTAAACCTCTTGGTGTTTCAATTCTCTCAGTTGTAACATGCAGAATACTTATGACAACAAAACTACTGCATACCTGATAGTGTTTTATTTAGGATTGAATGAGATAATCTATAAAAAGTGTTGGCAAGGTGCCACCACTCCGTAAGTGCTCAATCTCATTCTCATTTTGCAATGTGGCGCGTATGTATACCATTACTTTTAAGTTGTTTCTTGTGTCATCGCCCTCAAAAAATTGTAAGTGCCTCAAAAGTTAAGTGCAATCTCACAATTTTTCTATTGTTTTCCCCTGATTTTCTCCACATGTCTAACACAAGAGGTGAATGCCCAGTAGGAGCTTAGTAAATGTTTATTGGTGTCACCTTTTCCCCATCCCAGCTAAAATCTGCAAGCTCTATTTTGGTCACTACTGACAGAAATCCAGAGAGATTTTTCTTACCTCTCATTGTCCTTTTCTTCCCTAGAAGGACTGGCCACCATGTCCTCATGATCTGGCTGCTTCGTTCATCCTGACAGAGAGTCAGGACCCACCTTCCAGAGCATTCTCAGTCTAGCTGCTTCTCTAACTGCCCAACTTAATATCCTGCCTTAACTTCCTCCCATTAGGGAGTCAGGTCCTGCCTCTTTGCTCAATATGTTTTTCTCATGAAAATCAATTTCCCTGAAGCCTGTTTCCCAAGGGTAATATATCCCCCTCCCCTGGGAAAGTCAAACAAAACAGTCGAGTATACAAGAGCATCCAGACTGTCCTGTGCCAACAAATTTCTCACCAAACCCCGAGTTCTGAAGTTTGTGGGTTCAGAGGAGCAAATTACTACTCTGAAAGCCAAACTTCTCTGCCATGGTAATGAACAGGGCCAACCCTCAGCAACACTGGGGTATTGGGAAAGATTTTTCTGCAGCTACATTTCCTCTCGCTTTAGCACATTGCACCTTAGCTAATACTCATTTCATACTGTCTCTGAACCCTTTTGCCATCTCTCCACCTCTAGGTCAGTACTCCTAGGAGTTCCTTTCAAAATATTATTTCCTCTTTAAAAATACACATTGCAGTTAAATACACATTGATTTTTAAGGAACTCACTTAATATAAAACCGAATATAGGCCTGTGGTGGAAATTTTGCATATAGTAGGCACTGAATAGTTGCTGACTAAACAAAACAAAGATCTAGAAATATAATTAGTTCCTCCTGAGTATGTTCAGTAATGAATCAATAGCAAACAGAAAGTGTTTTCAAACTTACACCTACTCACCCTCAGCTCAATATTCCTAGGAGGCCCCTTCAAAATATCAGCCTACAATCAGGCTTTGATTTGTAGTTGTTTCTTGAACGCATAATGAATTTGGGATTTTTTGAATGAGGAGGTACAGAGCCTCATTACTGAACTAGCTATGAGGGAAGAGTTTACTGAACAAATTCATGTTGTAAACAAGAATGCAAGGTGTCGTACTTAACCTCCCTAAGAGAACTGAACACACCTCGTATAAACCAATGTTGCTGATTACAAATTACTTACGTCTGTTCCATAAAGCAAATACCTCAGTTCTTTGATAACATTTTAAAGCTGTTAATTTAAATTACTGAATACACTCAAGAGGAAAATAATTGCATTTTAGATTCCCAACATATTATTCAGTCAGAAAATATTTACTGAATGTCTACTACATGGATAGTATCTCGCTATGGATATATCTTGAATTATATAATGAGTGTGCTCTTTAAAAAGTATATACCTTTAAACTTTTGTAAAACTGCTTCAATTTCAAATGCATTAGAGGTGATTTCTAATAAAAGACGTCCTGTAGGAAATTGTGAAAGAGTGAGGAATGTTTTATAACCACTTGTCTGATTCCTATGGCTCTGTTTTATAAATTTAAATTTTTAAGATTTTCTCAAAGCGAGTCATCCCTGTAATTTAAATTGGCCTTTATCCCAATTACTTTAATTTGGTAATGTGGAACCCTGGATTTCAGATAGCATCAGGGAAACACACCTCTACACCTCTAAAATCTCTTTGGTAAGACAAATTCAGAAAGCGCGCTTCCTTTTTGTCTAGTACAATATGACCTTTTTCTCTAAGGAAGGTCTTAGAAGCAAAAGCTGGCTTCATTCTTCTTAGAATGCATCCTTAGGGAGTTCACTAGATGTATTTTTAGGGCCTTTCCCATATATATGTTTCTTAGGGTAAAAGCGAGGGATTTCAATCTGGGGGGTGATCACAGAGTAGAAAAGACAGGCTGTAGGGTTCCCAGTGATGCTTCCCCCACAGAAGACCCAATTCAGAGGTGACTGAGCAGGTAGAGAAAGCAATAGGACTTCCATTGATGTGGGGGATCACAGAATGAGGATAGCAGTGTGGATATTTGATACCAGAGACTATAGCAAAGGGCTCACATCCACTGTGCAAGTGCTAAGAAAAAGGGACTCCTCTGGAGAACAGGTATTGATTTAAACCGGAGTAGTAGTGGAGTGGAGTGGAGAGAGCACATTCTTTAAAGTCAGAAAGAACTCATGAAATCACAACTTGGCCTCTTATAGTTGGATGACCTTGGGCAAAATTGCTAAAGTTCAGCGGACTTCAGCTACCACATTTGTAAAATGGGAACAATACCTACCTCATTGGGTTGTTGTGTGGTTTAAATGCAAGTGCCTTGTGTGCAAAGTGCCTGCTAAAATAGATGCTCAATAAATATTAGTTCCGTCTCTCCTCTCCTCTTTCATTTTTTTTATGAAAGAAAATGATGATCGCTTCATTTACTGCAGAGAATGGCAGCTGGAATGCCAGCGTGATGTTGTGATTAGGATACAGGAACTGAGAATCAAGACTTCTTGCCAAGTGACATGTAAAATTCAAAGTTCATAGAAGCCTTATTTACTAGGCTATACATTTCTTGGGGGCAAAGGGCTGAGTCTATCTCATTTCTCTCTGTATTCACACAGTTCGCTGAATGGTAGAAAATCCAGAGGACACCAATCAAGCTTACAGGTGATCTCACATGGGGATATCTCTGCACTTAGCAGAACTTATTTAGGAGAAGCCAAGGAAAGAAACTTTGAAAATTGGACCACTAGTTCTCAAAGTTTAGTTGTATACTAAAAGCAAAGTTCAGGCTAGACAATCTTCAAGAGCTAAAGAATGTTATTGATAGAGAGTGGTGATTGGTATCTGAGCAGGCTAGTAAGTGCCATTACATAAAGGAGTCTAATTTCCTGCTCTGTATTTTTATCACAGGTTCCAGATGGAGAATTGGATCATAAGTTTAATGAACCCCTCTCATAAGAATTTGTAGTAGATAGGAGGGTGGTTTTCATCAAAGCTTAAGTGGTAAGGACAAAGGGACAAGATCTGAGGTTGTCATAGGAACCTCTTTCCCCTCAAGGGCCATCAGCAGGATTAAATAATGACCATGGTTCACACTGGCAAGACTAACGACCAGGCAGTCGGGTGAGGAACAAGATGGCAAAGAAAATGAGTGGGAGTAGGAGATGGGGGAAGAAAGAAAGGAAAGAAAATGGTGTTAATGCTACGACTAGCACTTTTAATCACTCAATAGTCATGCTTTATCAATCTCAGAACCCTCTATATTTTCTCTTTTTACCACTTAGGCATGTAGCCTCCAGTGAGGCAATGGCTATTTACTAAGTGCCTATTCCATACCACGTACTGTGATAGGTGCTGTGGTGATATAGACATGATCAGAACATGGTTAGAGTGCAAAGGAGCTTTAGGTCTGGCACAGAAGGTGATCGCTTTATGCCAGGGTGGGATGAAAAATGCCAAGAGAGGGGTTCAAGCAAAGTGCTAGAATTAGAAGTAGAGAAGGCTTCCTTGAGAAGGTAACACTTGAGGTGTTCCTTGAAGGGTGCAAAGGACTTCAGTAGGTGTGATTGGAAGAAGATATTCAAGGCAGAAAGAATGACTAAGCAAAGAGATGGAAGAGTAGGATAAAATGATAGTAAACTTCTTTTTCTGTTTTCTGTGCACCAGGCACAGTGGCGAGCACTCTAGATGCAATACCTCATTTCATCCTTATAATAAACCTATGAGGTTAATAATATTCCATTATTATCCCTATTTTACAGATGAGGAAACTGAGGCCAGAAAGGCTGTATAAATTTCCAATGTTGCACAATTATAAAGTGGCAGAGCCAGGTTTTTAACTCAAGCCTATCTGAGCCCAAAGCCTATGCATGCAATTAACCAATACACTAATTGCGAATCAGGTTATGGAAAGGAGTGAAAGCATGGTGTGTCTACAGCACAGAGCCCATGGAAAGGAGGAAAGGGAGAGGAGAATAGAAATGTAGCTGCAGCCAAACTGTGGGGCCTCTTTCCTGGCAGCCTAAGGAGTGGGGCTGAATCTTTTAAACAATGGGAAATCATAGGAAGTTTTAAAGTAGTGGAGTGACAGTAAGAGTGGTGCTTTAGGAAGATTAATCTGTCAGCAGTGCAGAGGATGGATGGGAGAGGGGAGTGATTGGAGGCAGTTAAGAGGCTATTACAATACAATAGTCCAAACGTAAGGTAGGGTACACCCTTTTCTTGAGCTAAGAAATCCAAAGTGGAGAACAGACAGAGGAGAGACATTGTGAAGGAAAAAGAAAAAGAAGTCCATGACTAACTAGATGGGGAGAGGGGAGTGGTGGTGAGGGATTGGTAGGGATAAAAATTAAATAAGGAAACTGAGGTTTTGGAGCCTTTCTGACTAGAAGAATAGTGATGCCAGTCACAAAGTTGAGGGATGGCTACCCTGGAGAGAAGTTTCAACTTAAGAATGAAACTGGGATAAATCTCTAAAGGTGATCTTTGCAATAATAGAAATGAATGGGATCCGCTTGAGAAGAGAGAACAGTCAAGGGCAAAAGCTTGGGGGATGCCTCCACCGAGGTGGTATGGCTAGGAGGGATAGTTAGTAATGGGGATAGGCAAAAGAGGTCATGGGGTAAGGCGAAGAAACAGGAAATCATGAGAAAGAGGTTTCTAGAAGGTTGAGTGATGAACACTGTTAATATAGTAGAGGGGTCAGAGAGAAAGAAGGATGCAAAGATACTGTTGAATTTGGTAATTAGAAGATCTTTCCTGAATTGCCAGGAGCAGTTTCAGAATAGAGCCAGATTTCAGGGAGTGAAGAAGGAAAAGAGTAGGGGTGACAAATTGGAGACAGTGACTCTAAAAAATTCTCAGGAGAATTTTTGTGGTGAAATTAAGGAGCAAAACAGATACTTAAAGGGTGCTCAAGTATTGAAAGATGATCTCAGGGTAAGGATGACCTTAGCACAGCTAAAGGAAAATGTTTGTTAACTAACATTTGTTAGTGAAGATGTCGAGATTAAAGACGTGTGGTGAGGTCAGAGGTGACTGTGGCTGGAACAAGATTCTGCTGAAGGAGAGAAGGGATAGGGTCATGTGCCAGGTGGAATGTTTGTTTTGGCAAGTATGGTGGTGGTATCGTCCTTGGAAAATACAAAGAGACAAAAGAGGCCAACTAAAGATACAGAAATATCTGGAGATGGAGAGAGGGCATTAAACTAGAAGCATTCTGCATTTTCAAAGAAGTTTGTGCACTGTGCACTGGCTGGTCTTGGTGTTACCAGTAGATTATCTGTAGAATGGAAGGCAAGTGGACATGGGACTGAGAACTTCAAGAGTGTGTGTCTCCCTCAATTGATACAGTACCTGGCACACAAAAGGTGTTCAATAAGTATTATTTGGAATACATAAACAAACAAGATCTACAAAAGTCACTAAGAGACACAAACTACGATGTCATAGAAAGTGAATTTAAAAATTGCAGAACAACATTCACTGGAATGGTTAAGATGAGAAAGAAATGATACCATAGTTAGCGAAGACGTGCCACAAGTGGAATGTCTGTACACTGCTAGTGAGAGAGTAAATGGATACAGCCACTTTGAAAAACTTTGGCAAGCCTTATCTACTAAAGCTAAACATATGCATGCTTCATGATCTAGCAATTCCACTCCTAGATATATATCCAAGATGAATGAGTGTTTTAGTTCACCAAAAGACATGAGCAAGAATGTCCATACCAGGACATAGAAATTAATGCATCATAAAGGTTAAATGGCCTGCTTGAGTCCACTCAGGTTATAAATGGTAAGGCTGATACTTGAACTCTGGGCTTTCTTGCCACAAGTTTTTATTCAAATACCTCCAAAGGCTACTGGATACTGTTTATATAGTCAGAACTTTACATACGTTGTTGCTAATCTGCCCAGTCTTGCAGTATGTATATTATTGCTCTCATTTTACAGATTAACAAACTGAGGGCCAGAGAATGCTTACTCAAAGTCACTTGCCCCAAATGGTGGGTATATATATTTCTTGAGAACTGAGATGTGAACTTAGTTTTACCTGGCTCCAAAAGCTATGCTTTTTCTCTCCCATCAAGGAGTGGAGTCCTTTCTCATGTTTTGGCAAGTTGCAAGAATGAAGTATGGTGGGCTGAGGTAGTTGAAATCATAAGAAGAGTTCAGTGAAAGAATCCTGTCTTGCCTGTCTTTGCTTCCCGTAAAACCAAAGCCACAGCCAGGTAATGTCCTCCCCCAGTTTTCCTCTGTGACCCACTCACATTATTGTTAAGGGCCTGGGAGACAAGGATGGCTCTAGGCATAGTGATGAAGTAGTAAACACTCATCTTCTTTGTCACTCATCTCACCTATTGTAGGCAACCTATTAACACGTATATTTAACAGACACATGCATACACACATTTGCATGCACACATGCACACACCTGTAAAGCTATTTCCTTAACAATCTAACTTTTCTAACTCCAGAAGAATTATTAAATACTCAAAGAAGTGTTTATTTTCGAGGTGACTTAAGCTATCCATTGCAGGAATACAGATCAAGAACACTCCCCATTCACTTGGGTTCCTGTTCTAATTCCCTTCTCACAGCGGGTGTTCTGAGACGTGTGGCAATTATCTCAGGCTCTAGGTTTTCCTCATGCTAAGAGTATCAGAACACCCCTAATTCCTCCACATTCTAATATTTTCTTCCTAAAGAGCCCCCTGCCTGACCTTGAATCATTCATCTTTAATAAAAGCAATCCTGAGGTGAGAGATCCTAGCCAAGGTGGACTGAGCCCTAAAAGACAAGTTTTGAGGTCACCAAGTTGGGTGTAGAAGCTCTGACCTTTGCCAGGTCTTCCCTTACTCCCAAACAAGAACCTTGCAGTACAAGCCCAATTGCTCTCTCTGTCCCTTCCCTCCCTGAAGTCAGGTGTCTCAGGCTCAGAATATGAGAATTAGTTGTCATGGTAACCTGTGACTGTGCCTGATAGCCTCTTCTCTTCTCTCAGCCAGTTCTAGGACCTGGACATCTGTTCTCAGTTCACCTCTTCTAATGTTCCTAAATCTAAGCCCAGGACTATATGCCAAGTTACACAGTTTCTGTGTGAGGTGCTGAAGAGGCCTTCCCCTGCATCCAAGGCAAGAGAAACAAGAAAGAGAGAACGGAGTAATAGGAAACAGTGCTTTAAAGAAGCTATCAGGGAAAAGGGAGGCCAGGGCTACTAATTAAAGTTAATATATACACCTACTATGTACCCACAAAAATTAAAAATTAAACAATTTTTTAAAAAGTTAATTAAGCACTTACTATCTGCCAGTCACGGTAATGTCTTGTCCATTATTTCACTGGTTTCTCTCAAATGACCTTATGAAATAAGTATTATTATCCCCACTATACAGATGAAGGAAATGGAAACTCAGAAAGGCAAATGGACTTGCCTAACATTGCACAGCTATGATTTCCACTTGGTCCTTATCCAAGTTTCCAAAACCCAGTCTCTTTGGATTACACTAGTTTATGGTTCATCATTTCTTGGAAGGAAAATAAGAGCTGCAGACAAGTCTTTCCTCAGCCCCTGTGCCTGTGAATCCCTCACAGCCTTTCCCCAGGAACAGATCCCCCACTTCAAATGCAGCCCCTCCTCAGACACCTTCTCCTCCATAGACTCCTTCCTTCCTCTTAAATCACCTCTTTCTATTCTCCTGAGGCTCTCTACAATTGCCCTCTGGCCAAATCCTTGCTTTTCCCACTTTCTCTGGTAGATCCCTGACCTTTTCTTTCCTAAGGTATATCTTTAATGGCATGTCAAGGAGAGTGGGGTAGGCTAATTTCCTGACACAGGTGGAACAAAGGACATCTGTATTAGTTTCCTGTTGCTGCTACAACAAATTGCCAAAAATTTAGTAGTTGAAAGCAATATAATTTGTTCTCTTCCAGTTCTGCAGGCCAGAAGTCTGAAATCAGTTTCACTGGGCTGAAGTCCAAGTGTCAGCATGGCTGTTCTCCCTCTAGAGACTCTGGAGCCACCTTTTTCTGCTTTTGGAGCTGCATTCCTTATATTCCTTGGCTCACAGCCCTTTCCTTTATCTTCAAAGACAGCAGTATAGCATCTTCAAGTACTTCTTTGCTTCTGTCAAGCCTTTTCCTCCGTTCTCAAATTTCCCTTTGCCCCCTTCTTTAAGGACTCCTGTGACTACATCTGTGGCCTGCCCAAATAATCCAGGGTAATCTCCCCATTGCAAAATCGTTAACATAATCACATCTGCAAAGCCTCTTTTGCCATATAAGGTAACATTAAGAGGTTCCAGGGATTCAAACCCAGAGATCTTTGGGGGCATTGTTCAGCCTACACAGCATCCAAAAAACACAATTTTAGTCTTGCAGTGGGGACCAGTTGTCCTTCATTTCTGGAATGGATGAACCAGGAGCTCAGGAGTTAGAATAAAAGGAATAAGCATGGATTAAGTTAAGAGAGTTATATAAACTTGAATTTTGCTGAAATGAATCTAGGTAGGGCAGGTGATTTCTGAGAGAGGGCTCTTTACTTACACACTGCCCCTACAGAGAGAGGTGGAAAGGAAGGTAGGACTGAGAGGTGAAAGATTCTTATCTTCTCCTTTCCAAAACAGTTGACTTATTTGTTCTTCTCTTTCCTGGGTGGTTTCACTGGGCAGAGAACAGTTGAGAAAAGGGTGACACTCTGGCTCCAGAGACAAAATGAAGAAGCTAGAACGTCTCTATAGCTGACCTCTCTTCTCCCTTTCCACCTCTATATTTAGTCTCCTCTTTCCCAGTTCTTGTTGTCAACCAGATGCTTCCTGCTTGTTGAGAAGTGAAGCTACAATGAAGTGAAGCCTGGAGTAATGAATAGTGAGTGAAGAAGAGGAGGAAGTTTCTTTAGGAGAAGCCCTCATGTCAGCCCACTTCAGGCCAGAGAAAAGCCTTCTCCAGCAGGCAGTCTTAGGGAGGTGTGGAATTTGGGATAGCTGCCAAGTAGAGTGACCAAGAGTTACAGGGTCACTCCTTGATAACCATTCACTTCTCTTCCTTGGTACTGAACATTGCTATCTAGTATATGGGGATCTTCAAAAGTCCCTTTCCACAAGTTTCTCTGCATGATGATTACCTTAAGGAACAATTTTAATCACACCTGGCAGATCTGGGCTAAAGCCTGGCAAAACGAGTGGAGAATGGGAATTTGGGGAGCTCAGATTTTGAAAACCATAGAAAGACTGGTTGGGATGGAAGTGTGGGGGCATGCCTGATCCGGGACTAAATTTTCATGGTCTTGGAGTGTCAACAGCAGCATCACAAACTCGGTGAGGTTTTGATTTATGAGCACCAGATGCAGAGTTGTGAACTGACGATTTTTGTAGAGTTAGCAGCTGGCTCCCCATATTTTGTTTCTGTTCCAGGACATCATCTATTGTGTTGCTCAATGCTCCTCCTTATATAAAAACTCATAACAAATTCTTCCCCAAGTTTAGGGCCAGGAAAAAGTTTGTTTCTCCTAGTGAATATGTCTTCTTTCTTCTGCCAGACAATGAAAGTAATAAAAAGGCACCCCACTCCACACCCAAGCCAGAGGGTTGACTTAAACTCTCCAGCTGTATGAGTTTTGAGTCTGCCGAGGGAAGGAGTATCACAGGTGATGAGGAAGCCAGAGGGAGCACTCAGAACTCACTCAAAATTGGGTAAGCAGGGCAGGCCACAACTTCAGAAGGGAAAGACTGGTCACCCACATGCCAAGACCAAATGGGAAATCCAGAGAATTCCCAGGCAATGATGACGGCACCAACAAATTCCAGGCTGAACCACGTTAGGGAGTTTTCTAGCAGAAAATTAGGAGCAAGTCCTGGCTTCTAGGGCTAGAAAAAGCCAGGAACATGTGGGAAACAGATCTCAGACAGATCTTCCTCTCATGGAGGGTGAGAAAACTCTGGGAACTGGTGGCACTCAGGCAGAAAAAGGGCCTAGTTGTCCGTGGGATGTCCAGAAAAGTCTCTGGATCTGATAGCTCTACAGAAGTACACTGATCCATCTGCAACAGGGTTCAGGAAGTATTTGACTTTCTAAATCCCACTAACTTAAATGACCAGTTCAATTATACATTCCTGCAACCCTTTTTAATTGACCATGAGACAAATGGGTCACATCTTACAGAAATCTGTATGAAGACCAGCATGAATGGTATTATCACAAGACAAATGTAAACATCATGTTTTGATTTTCACCTTTGTTGCTAGGAAACTCACCTCTAAATTGTATGCTTTATTGAACACTCTAGAAGCATAATGGGGTGAGGGTGGGGTCAATATATTTTGTCACCATTTCCTTCCATTTGCACTGCTTTTATTCTTTGTTAACAGATTTTAGTCTAATTGCACCAAGAATTAACCAGTTGTAAGCCCCCTCAAATTCGTTTTGAAAGTAGATAGGCAGTAAATAAGCATACGGATATATGATATTTTCTTTGTAGGCTTGTCAAATTTTTCATATGCCCTTTCTTGGGTTTAATGTGAGAGGACTATTGACTTTGCCTTAAGCTATGCTCACCTTTGTTCTTCAGATTTGTTGCTGTTGGCCACAAGGGGGTCTGGGCCAGTGTATGTCCTGCTAGCAGTCGAAGGAGTCATTGCTACAAAGTAAAGAAAGTACCTCATTTTGCTAGATGCTTTTATTACCCTTGGCATCACAATAACAGTTTCCTCAGGTTTCTTGTCTTGGGAACACCTAATGGCAAGATGCTCTTGATACTTCAGTAACTAAAGCTCCTTTAATGGGATCCATGATGGACCTGCCTTGTTTTGTTTTATAGTGAAAAATGTTTTAAGGAAGTTGCAGTATATATTTTGTTGGTAAAGATGCCTTAAGCTATTAAGGCCATTTGTTATTTTCTGAAAGCAAGAGAGATAATGCTCCCTAATAAAATTCACTGCACTGCAGGTAGCTCTACGTTTGTTTCCTACAAAGTGCTCCACAGCTCTTGTGGGCCTGTTTCTCTCTTTCGTCTTTCTTACGTCCTTATAAGATGGTATGGGGGCACAGCTTTTTTAGTGCTGAGCAATTGGACTCTGAATCCCAAATAAGTCACAAATAGGAGCTGGCTTAATGCAAACGCCACTACCTCTTTGTAGCCCTCTCCTCTGGCCCTGGCTCCCCTGTTTGCTTCTCCTTGTTTCCAGAGTCCAGCCTCCTTGGGCCACTGATTTTGGCATGTCCTTGAAGACCCTCCCCTTTATTCCTACTCCTTGTCCACGATTCAGGCATTGAAGTTCCTCTTAACCCAATTTCTCCCCGAATTGAAAATGCAAATGTGCCTGCTTTATTGTCTGTATGTGTTAAGCTTCTACAAGAGGTTTTGTGCTAAGCACAATGTTCTGTATGGGGAAGTACAAGAAAGTGGGGGTGAAGGGAGCAGAGTGGTCTCTGAACTGCCACTGGTCAGCAGCTAGAGTGCTTTGCACCCTTCAGGCCTGCGATTGGAGTGAGGACAGCAGAAGAGGTGGATCAGGGCAGACAGAACCAAGAAGAAGTACTGTGGGTATTTTATCATGGAGCCAGGGTAAGTTGAACTGAAGAACTGACAGTCATCTCAGGGAGAGGAAACAGAAATTTCTCTCTCATACCAAATCTCTGGGCACAAAATTGTCTTTACAATTATACTGTTAAAAGGACTTCAGCTCCCAGGAAGGGGAGAAAAACACAAAATGGGGTGGCAAGGGAGAAAGGCTGTGGGTTTCACATCTCCCTTCCAGACCAAATCCAAGACATCAGGAAAATATACTTTTCCCCAAATGCAATGCTATATGATGTTACACACAAAGATCCGAGGTCAGTTCTACATGGGTAGAATTCACAGACAACTCTGTGTGCTAATAGTTCACCTGTAATACTAATTGAAGATGTTTATTTTTCTAGCTTCTATTTTTAAAAGCCACTGAAAGTTTAATAATATAAAGGTTTCAACTTTGACATCTAATGGACTAAACCCATGTTAGAGGGCTGAAATTTTATAATCACCATCTGATGGGACTCAAGAGTATTAAAAACAGAGGTTTATACGGGAGCAGGCAGGGATGGTGGCGGTATGCAGTCCATGGATCAACTGGCTTCTTTTAACAAAAACATAAAAGCTATTTCCAGCTGAAATTCTCAGAAACACTATAGGAAATTAATATAACTGATTGATGTGATCTCATCTAATAGAACTGGGAGTTGAAGCTTTATCCCTCTAGAACAGGTGATTAGAGGCAAATGAGGGGCAGGTTCCCATGGCAACCATTTGGCTATCTCAGACCCGAAGGAGGCCTCTGAAACAGAAGCTTTGAGAAGGAATATGGATTTTCAAAGGGAAAAAATATTAGACATTTGTCTTTTAGGGCTATGCTGGAGTGCATAGGGGATTAAGGTGGTGTGAGGGCATATCTAGAGTTGTTCTGTGAGTGCTGGGGACAGATTTTAGATACTGTTCCAGTCCCTTGAAGCTGAAGAATCACTGCTTTGTTTGGTTACTTCTCTCTCTACAACCTTCTGCGAAGGGAGACAGTACAGAAAAGGATCAGAGTGTCCATGGACATTCCTGTGAGCTTGCTTGGGCCATGGTGGGTGTGAGTATCAGGTGAATCCAGCATGCCCTTCCCTTCACAAATATCTCCTCTCCTCCTTGAACTATTTCAATCAAACATTCTAGCCTGTGATGGGACTAAATGAATCTTTAGGGTGGTGCTGTGCTGAGGGAGGAATAGCAGAATATCAGGCCTCTTTGCATGAAGGGATGTGGCTGAAGCTTTCTGTTCACTCTCTGTTAGGAGATTAAGGTTCTGTTTTATGGCAGCCACCAGTGGTTAGGGGCACAAGTCAAAACCAAGGGTCATTGATTGCTCTTCTTATTCTGAGGACTTTTCCATCTTCCTCTAATTACTCCTAAGCCACAGCCATTACCTTACCAGCCTCACTCTTCCTTCCTTTCCTCCTTAGAAGTGAAGTATTATAAGGTCTCTTGTTATTTTCTTTCCCCAGCTATTTGCACTTTTCTGTGGTTCCACCTCCTGCTTCTATCTGCGCCCCCCCTCCTCCCACACACACTCCCTAAGCCTTTGCTGACATCTGAGATGTCAGATTTGATGAAATATCTGTTTGCCTGCCCCTGGAATCTCAGAGGCCCTATAGGATTCCTAATCTAGGCCAACAGTGCCACTGAAGGATGAGGATCAGGGATAGATATAACACTTTCTAAATTCCTACTATGTGTTTTCACATACACTGACCCATCAAATCTACAAAATAGCCCAGCAGAGTAGACATTTTGTTATTCCTGTTCTACAGATGATGAAACTGATACAAGATTCACATGACTTGCCTCAGTGATTAGAACTTGTAAGTGGCAGAATCAGGATTTGAACCCTGGTCTTCTGGCAACCAATTCTGGTTTTTCTTCCACTCCATTAGGAGAATGTTAGGGGTCAACATGTTCCCAGGGACAGATGTTACTGTAGTGTCCTAAAGGCTGATGGAGAATGGGAGGGGCATCTTGGAAGACTCTGTTTAACTGTTGTAACCCCAGGGGCTTTACCTTGGTTCTCACTCAACCAGAGAATAATTGCAAGTAATTCATTCTCAGTCTCTCACTGGAGAATACCCAGTTCTCACCATAGGCTCTTGAATTACCTGAACCAAGAGTTCTCTCTACCCTGGCATTTTGATTTCCATTCAGGTATTCATCTCTTCATTCACCCATTCATTCATTCACTCATTCATTCATTTGATCAACTTAATTGAGTATCTCTTAGGTGCTAGACACTATGCAAAGAGTTGAAGATCCATTGATGATGCAGCCATAGTCCCTACTTTTCTGAAGGATTCAGAGACATCGATAGGAAATGATAATAAAACATAGTAAGAGTAGTGATAAATTTATGGACTGATTTGCAGCATGGACACTGACCAAAGTTGGGGGTGAGCCAGTTGTGAGGGTTTATCGTTGTAGGAGTCAATCTCTCCTGGCTCCCAGGTACACCCCCAGTCCCCCACATTCCTTCTCCAGGTTCCTATGAGTAGTAATACTCAAAGTCACTATTTTTTTTAAATTGGGTTGTTGTGCAGGAACAGAAAACCAAACACCACATGTTCTTACTCGTAAGTGAGAGCTAAACAATGAGAACACATGAACACAGGGAGGGGAATAACACACACCGGGGCCTGTTGGTGGGTGGGGGAAAGGGGAGGGAGAGCATTAGGACAAATACCTAATTCATGCAGGGCTTAAAACCTAGATGATGGGTTGATAGGTGCAGCAAACCACCATGGCACATTTATACCTGTGTAACAAACCTGCACGTTCAGCACGTGTATCTCAGAACTTAGAGAAAAAAAATTAAGTTGGATTGTTGTTTTTGGTGGAAGATGGGGAGATATGTTCATCATATGAATCATCAGCTGGAGGGGAGTCTTTCAAGAAAAATATAATGCACAAATACTCTTTATTGAATTTCTGGGAAATATTCTAGGAAATTAGCCCACAACCAACTAATGTAATTCCCTCTAACAGGAATATGTCCAATGTATCTAGAGAGCTTAGATTGCCTTGGTACATAAAGAAGTAAGTAGAATGCATTTTTTTTTATTAACCTGCTTTGTAAATAAATGTCCTTGTATGAGAACATGATCTCTGAGTGCTGTCTTCTACACAACCCTCTTCCTGTGTCCTCTCTAGGGGTGGGTGGCCATGTGCACTGCAGTGACCTTTTCTTCTCTCTAGTCTTCTTTGAAAGCTTGTTTTCTCTGGTTGTTTTTCTTCGAACAGACTTGATATAGAAATTCACACTGTGGTGTGAATGGATAAAAACAACTTAATACTGTACCCCTTATGAGGTATTTGCATTTTAACGAAGACCAGCCACTCAATTTGGAGACATACGTTCTTCTTTTTAAATTTCCATCCCAATAATCAATCTGTTTTTCAGAAACTTATGCACAAAGTCCCAGATTACAGGTCTTCTAGACTTAAATTCTAATGGGAACATTGTAAATTTGACTCTTCGGGAAATATTTTAAATAGTGGGAGCTCTTTCTCTTCCCTAACAATTTCCAACTCTGGCACAGCTGCTCAATGTGAAGTTTGTAATTTCTCCTTCCTTCCCAGAAGTACTTTTGGCTCAGCTTATCTATTATGCCTTTGCAGTCGCCATTGAATGCCTCTAGTCCATGCAGAGTGGAATTGAGAACTGAAGTTGGACTTCCGTCATCCTTGGGGTATGAAGATAGGATAGGAATTGATCTGATTCTGGTTGGTTGTTGAGACAAGAATAACTTGGCCTCTCCTCATGCATGAGTACTGTGGGCAGACAAGCTCATATGTCCCCTCACATGTGCATGTAACCGCATGTGGTCTTACACATATTTGAGGCTAAGGATATTGTGGGGGGATTGCTGAAAGATGGGCAATAATAAAGACTCAGCATGTTTCAGACACTGTGCTAAAGGAGCTATGTATCCTCAAAACCTTTGTATGAGATAGGTATTATTATTACCATTTTAACGATGAAGAAACAGAATCTCAGATATGTTAAATAAATTGCTTAAAATCACAAAGAAAATTTAAGAGACTGGGATTTGTACCTCAGTCTTGATCCACAACCTATGCTTTAAAAAATAATCACTACAATATACTACTTTGCATAGGAGTAGGTAGATAGATGAGGTACAGTATTCCAAACTGAAGAGAGATACAAGCTTGAACAAAGTCCTAGAAATAAGAATGGACAAGATGTGCTTTAGGGACACTAAGTAGCCCAGTCCAGTGTAACCAGAGGCAAGAGTTCTTGTAGGGCAGTAGAGGAAAGAATTCCTGCAACGGTTGTCTGGGGTCATGTTGTGGAGGGTACAAATGTTGATCCAAAGAATAGCTTCTCTCTCCTTTATCTAGTATTTCAATTATTAAGGAGCTAAAGAGGTTTTCAGAAAGTATAAATGAAAATATTTTCAGAATTATACAGAGGACTTGGAGATAAGTGAAAGACTAAAGTCCTAACAGAAGCATATTTAATAAAAGTAATCATTCAGCACCATAAAGCATTAGATGAGATCGATTGTGAATTGTTTTCCCTATGCACACACAGAGAAAACATCCAGTATTGTGATTACCAAGGTAATTTGTCTTAAGGTTAATAGATGGTTGGAGAAAATGATGTTTTGTTGTGTTCCATTCTACAGGGGCCAAAAGGTTCTGTTTGGCCTGTATAGCATTTACAAAGAAGGTACTGGTCTAATAATCCCAAAATGACAATCCCAGTAACATCACAAAATGACTTCTATTGTTGGATGGAACAAGTGGGAATCTAGGTAATAATGGAAATGGCTTCCTATGTGGCACTCCCTGGCCTGGGAGACCACAGGCCTGGACTCTAATTCTAGTTCTGCCACTAATTAACCATGTGACCTTGAAACAGTCACTCAGTTGCTCTTGAGCTCAGTTTTCTCACTTATAAAATGTGGGAGTTGCAGGAGAGTCCCTGCCTGCCCTCCTTGTCACTTTTTCTTTTGTGTTTTTAAAACGTATTTTTAAAAATTTCACAAGTATTATGTGGATCTTTTCTCATTGTAAAAATGTTAAAGAATACCAAAATCCCCATTCAGCTCCCACTTCATCTCTCTTCTGAGATACAAATTATATTTGTAGCATCATTTTCCAGACAATTGTTATGTATCTGTAGTCATATAGATACATGTAGTTTCTGGGGTTATTTTAAAAATATATGATATCAAACTGTGTGTATTGTTCCACAAGTCAATTTTTGTTTCCATTGAACAGCATGTCTTGGGGATATTTTCATGTCAGTACATATAAATCTATTTCATTCTTTTTAACTGCCACATAGTATGCATATACAGTACCATCATTTGTTTAGCTATTTTTCACTGATAAGTATTTGTTTACAAATAATCATAGCACAGTTCTGCAGTGGACAGCCTTGGGCATCTCCTTGTATGCATGTGCAAGTGTTTCTTTAGGGTATATTATTTGATGTGGAATTGCTGGGCTTTAACATTTCAGTTTTATTCCACACTGTCAAATTGCTCTCTAAACTACTAGTGCCAATTTACACACCTGCTGGCAGTTTCATTACAAGTTGATCAACACTCGATATGGTCAGACATTTTCATTTGCCAGTCTTATGGATGAAGAAAGTTATCTCTGGTAACTTGGAAGGTTAAACATTTTTTCCTATGTTTCTTATCCATTTGCATTTCCTGTTTGCTGGTCAGTTGCTCATTATATCCCTTGTCCATTCATTAGAATGGATTGTTTATATTTTTGGTATTGATATGAAGGATTATACTTTTTATATTCATATAAGTGCATATGTCAATAACTATAAAATTATATACAAATTATGTTATAGAATACAATTTCATTTAACTTTGCTTGTGGCGAATACCAAACAGAACTTAAAAATTCTCAATTCTGTCAAATTTATCTATTTTATATGATTTCTGCATTTTGAGTCTTGCTTAAAAAGTCTTTTTCCTCTCTGAAATTATTTCTACTATATTTTCTTCTAATAACTTATAGTTTTGCTTTTTTATAGAACTCCTTAATCCACTGGGAATTTATTTTTGTTTATTTTGTGAGGAAGGGATCTCCATCTCCGGCTGAGTCTATGTGTCTTTACGTGTGTGTATATACATATATATGTTTTATATATACATGTATATTTACATGTAATACATATTTATTCACAAATATTCTTACCAATCATGAAATGTCCTATCATTTACTGAAGCGTACATCATCTCCCCACTAATTAGAGACACTTCTTTATTAATCATATAATGAATTTCCTTTTATTTACATGGATCTGGTTTATGATCCTATGTTCTGTTTCACTGACCTCTTTGGCTATTCCTGTGTCAATACTATATTGTCTGAATAAACTGTAAGTTTCTAACATATTTCGATGTCTGATAGACTAAATCATTTTTTGGTTTCCTTTTCCAAAATTGTCTTGACTATTTTCATACAATTTCTTTTCTTGGTGAATTTTAGAATCAGCTTCAAATTCTGTAAATATTCCTACCTAGGTTTTGATTGTAATTGAATTTAATATAAAGAATAATTTGGATAGAAATGACATTTCTATAACAGTGATTCATCCCATCCAGGAACATTATAAGTCTCTTGATTTATTAAGTTCTTCTTTTAAGACCTTCAGTAAAGTTTAGAATTTCCTTACATAGGTCTCGAATATGTCTTCTTAGGTTTATTCAGGATTGAATGTGTTTTATTACATTTCTTCCTAAGTATTTCATTACATTTTTCCTACTGTGATTTTTTTTCCTGTTACATTTTCAAATCTGTTGCTTCATTTATTTTATTTTTTCAAGAAATATTACTTGGGTGCCCACAATATGCCAGACATTGTGTTTGGCCCTGGGAATTAAAATGGAATAAAACAGACTTTTTAAAATTTCTAGTGAGTTTTTTTTTTATTTATTTGGCCTTTTCTTTTTTTTTATTTTTTATTTTTAAAATTAACTTTTTTTTTATTATTATACTTTAAGTTTTAGGGTACATGTGCACATTGTGCAGGCTAGTTACATATGTATACATGTGCCATGCTGGTGCGCTGCACCCACTAACTCGTCATCTAGCATTAGGTATATCTCCCAATGCTATCCCTCCCCCCTCCCCCCACCCCACCACAGTCCCCAGAGTGTGATATTCCCCTTCCCGTGTCCATGTGATCTCATTGTTCAATTCCCACCTATGAGTGAGAATATGTGGTGTTTGGTTTTTTGTCCTTGCAATAGTTTACTGAGAATGATGATTTCCAATTTCATCCATGTCCCTACAAAGGACATGAACTCATTATTTTTTATGGCTGCATAGTATTCCATGGTGTATATGTGCCACATTTTCTTAATCCAGTCTACCATTGTTGGACATTTGGGTTGGTTCCAAGTCTTTGCTATTGTGAATAATGCCGCAATAAACATACGTGTGCATGTGTCTTTATAGCAGCATGATTTATAGTCCTTTGAGTATATACAAAGTAATGGGATGGCTGGGTCAAATGGTATTGCTAGTTCTAGATCCCTGAGGAATCGCCACACTGACTTCCACAATGGTTGAACTAGTTTACAGTCCCACCAACAGTGTAAAAGTGTTCCTATTTCTCCACATCCTCTCCACACCTGTTGTTTCCTGACTTTTTAATGATTGCCATTCTAACTGGTGTGAGATGGTATCTCATTGTGGTTTTGATTTGAATTTCTCTGATGGCCAGTGATGATGAGCATTTTTTCATGTGTTTTTCAGCTGCATAAATGTCTTCTTTTGAGAAGTGTCTGTTCATGTCCTTTGCCCACTTTTTGATGGGGTTGTTTGTTTTTTTCTTCTAAATTGGTTGGAGTTCATTGTAGATTCTGGATATTAGCCCTTTGTCATATGGGTAGGTTGCGAAAATTTTCTCCCATTTTGTAGGTTGCCTGTTCACTCTGATGGTAGTTTCTTTTGCTGTGCAGAAGCTCTTTAGTTTAATTAGATCCCATTTGTCAATTTTGTCTTTTGTTGCCATTGCTTTTGGTGTTTTGGACATGAAGTCCTTGCCCATGCCTATATCCTGAATGGTATTGCCTAGGTTTTCTTCTAGGGTTTTTATGGTTTTAGGTCTAACGTTTAAGTCTTTAATCCATCTTGAATTGATTTTTGTATAAGGTGTAAGGAAGGGATCCAGTTTCAGCTTTCTACATATGGCTAGCCAGTTTTCCCAGCACCATTTATTAAATAGGGAATCCTTTCCCCATTGCTTGTTTTTCTCAGGTTTGTCAAAGATCAGATAGTTGTAGATATGCGGTGTTATTTCTGAGGGCTCTGTTCTGTTCCATTGATCTATATCTCTGTTTTGGTACCAGTACCATGCTGTTTTGGTTACTGTAGCCTTGTAGTATAGTTTGAAGTCAGGTAGTGTGATGCCTCCAGCTTTGTTCTTTTGGCTTAGGATTGCCTTGGCGATGCGGGCTCTTTTTTGGTTCCATATGAACTTTAAAGTAGTTTTTTCCAGTTCTCTGAAGAAAGTCATTGGTAGCTTCATGGGGATGGCATTGAATCTGTAAATGACCTTGGGCAGTATGGCCATTTTCACGATATTGATTCTTCCTACCCATGAGCATGGAATGTTCTTCCATTTGTTTGTATCCTCTTTTATTTCCTTGAGCAGTGGTTTGTAGTTCTCCTTGAAGATGTCCTTCACATCCCTTGTAAGTTGGATTCCTAGGTATTTTATTCTCTTTGAAGCAATTGTGAATGGGAGTTCACTCATTATTTGGCTCTCTGTTTGTCTGTTGTTGGTGTATAAGAATGCTTGTGATTTTTGTACATTGATTTTGTATCCTGAGACTTTGCTGAAGTTGCTTATCAGCTTAAGGAGATTTTGGGCTGAGACAGTGGGGTTTTCTAGATATACAATCATGTCATCTGCAAACAGGGACAATTTGACTTCCTCTTTTCCTAATTGAATACCCTTTATTTCCTTCTCCTGCCTAATTGCCCTGGCCAGAACTTCCAACACTACGTTGAATAGGAGTGGTGAGAGAGGGCATCCCTGTCTTGTGCCAGTTTTCAAAGGGAATGCTTCTCCAGTTTTTGCCCATTCAGTATGATATTGGCTGTGGGTTTGTCATAGATAGATCTTATTATTTTGAAATACATCCCATCATTACCTAATTTATTGAGGGTTTTTAGCATGAATGTTGTTGAATTTTGTCAAAGGCTTTTTCTGCATCTATTGAGATAATCATGTGGTTTTTGTCTTTGGCTCTGTTTATATGCTGGATTACATTTATTGATTTGCGTATATTGAAGCAGCCTTGCATCCCAGGGATGAAGCCCACTTGATTATGGTGGATAAGCTTTTTGATGTGCTGCTGGATTCGTTTTGCCAGTATTTTACTGAGGATTTTTGCATCAATGTTCATCAAGGATATTGGTCTAAAATTCTCTTTTTTGGTTGTGTCTCTTCCTGGCTTTGGTATCAGAATGATGCTGGCCTCATAAAATGAGTTAGGGAGGATTCCCTCTTTTTCTGTTGATTGGAATAGTTTCAGAAGGAATGGTACCAGTTCCTCCTTGTACCTCTGGTAGAATTTGGCTGTGAATCCATCTGGTCCTGGACTCTTTTTGGTTGGTAAACTATTGATTATTGCCACAATTTCAGATCCTGTTATTGGTCTTTTCAGAGATTCAACTTCTTCCTGGTTTAGTCTTGGGAGAGTGTATGTGTCCAGGAATTTATCCATTTCTTCTAGATTTTCTAGCTTATTTGCGTAGAGGTGTTTGTTTGTAGTATTCTCTGATGGTAGTTTGTATTTCTGTGGGATCAGTAGTGATATCCCCTTTATCGTTTTTTATTGTGTCTATTTGATTCTTCTCTCTTTTTTTCTTTATTAGTCTTGCTAGCGGTCTATCAATTTTGTTGATCCTTTCAAAAAACCAGCTCCTGGATTCATTAATTTTTTGAAGGGTTTTTTGTGTCTCTATTTCCTTCAGTTCTGCTCTGATTTTAGTTATTTCTTGCCTTCTGCTAGCTTTTGAATGTGTTTGTTCTTGCTTTTCTAGTTCTTTTAATTGTGATGTTAGGGTGTCAATTTTGGATCTTTCCTGCTTTCTCTTGTGGGCATTTAGTGCTATAAATTTCCCTCTACACACTGCTTTGAATGCGTCCCAGAGATTCTGGTATGTTGTGTCTTTTTTCTTGTTGGTTTCAAAGAACATCTTTATTTCTGCCTTCATTTCGTTATGTACCCAGTAGTCATTCAGGAGCAGGTTGTTCAGTTTCCATGTATTTGAGCGGTTTTGAGTGAGATTCTTAATCCTGAGTTCTAGTTTGATTGCACTGTGGTCTGAGAGATAGTTTGTTATAATTTCTGTTCTTTTACATTTGCTGAGGAGAGCTTTACTTCCAAGTATGTGGTCAATTTTGGAATAGGTGTGGTGTGGTGCTGAAAAAAATGTATATTCTGTTGATTTGGGGTGGAGAGTTCTGTAGATGTCTATTAGGTCTGCTTGGTGCAGAGCTGAGTTCAATTCCTGGGTATCCTTGTTGACTTTCTGTCTCGTTGATCTGTCTAATGTTGACAGTGGGGTGTTAAAGTCTCCCATTATTAATGTGTGGGAGTCTAAGTCTCTTTGTAGGTCACTCAGGACTTGCTTTATGAATCTTGGTGCTCCTGTATTGGGTGCATATATATTTAGGATAGTTAGCTCTTCTTGTTGAATTGATCCCTTTACCATTATGTAATGGCCTTCTTTGTCTCTTTTGATCTTTGTTGGTTGAAAGTCTGTTTTATCAGAGACTAGGATGGCAACCCCTGCCTTTTTTTGTTTTCATTTGCTTGGTAGATCTTCCTCCATCCTTTTATTTTGAGCCTATGTGTGTCTCTGCACGTGAGATGGGTTTCCTGAATACAGCACACTGATGGGTCTTGACTCTTTATCCAATTTGCCAGTCTGTGTCTTTTAATTGGAGCATTTAGTCCATTTACATTTAAAGTTAATATTGTTATGTGTGAATTTGATCCTGTCATTATGATGTTAGCTGGTGATTTTGCTCGTTAGTTGATGCAGTTTCTTCCTAGTCTTGATGGTCTTTACATTTTGGCATGATTTTGCAGCAACTGGTACCGGTTGTTCCTTTCCATGTTTAGTGCTTCCTTCAGGAGCTCTTTTAGGGCAGGCCTGGTGGTGACAAAATCTCTCAGCATTTGCTTCTCTGTAAAGTATTTTATTTCTCCTTCACTTATGAAGCTTAGTTTGGCTGGATATGAAATTCTGGGTTGAAAATTCTTTTCTTTAAAAATGTTGAATATTGGCCCCCACTCTCTTCTGGCTTGTAGGGTTTCTGCCGAGAGATCCACTGTTAGTCTGATGGGCTTCCCTTTGAGGGTAACCTGACCATTCTCTCTGGCTGCCTTTAACATTTTTTCCTTCATTTCAACTTTGGTGAATCTGACAATTATGTGTCTTGGAGTTGCTCTTCTCGAGGAGTATCTTTGTGGCATTCTCTGTATTTCCTGAATCTGAACATTGGCCTGCCTTGCTAGATTGGGGAAGTTCTCCTGGATAATATCCTGCAGCGTGTTTTCCAACTTGGTTCCATTCTCCCCATTCACTTTCAGGTACACCAATCAGACGTAGATTTGGTCTTTTCACATAGTCCCATATTTCTTGGAGGCTTTGCTCGTTTCTTTTTATTCTTTTTTCTCTAAACTTCCCTTCTTGCTTCATTTCATTCATTTCATCTTCCATCGCTGATACCCTTTCTTCCAGTTGATCGCATGGGCTCCTGAGGCTTCTGCATTCTTCACGTAGTTCTCGAGCCTTGGTTTTCAGCTCCATCAGCTCCTTTAAGCACTTCTCTGTATTGGTTATTCTAGTTATACATTCGTCTAAATTTTTTTCAAAGTTTTCATCTTCTTTGCCTTTGGTTTGAATGTCCTCCCGTAGCTCAGAGTAATTTGATCGTCTGAAGCCTTCTTCTCTCAGCTCGTCAAAGTCATTCTCCATCCAGCTTTGTTCCATTGCTGGTGAGGAACTGCGTTCCTTTGGAGGAGGAGAGGCACTCTGCGTTTTAGAGTTTCCAGTTTTTCTGTTCTGTTTTTTCCCCATCTTTGTGGTTTTATCTACTTTTGGTCTTTGATGATGGTGATGTACAGATGGGTTTTTGGTGTGGATGTCCTTTCTGTTTGTTAGTTTTCCTTCTAACAGAGAGGACCCTCAGCTGCAGGTCTGTTGGAATACCCTGCCGTGTGAGGTGTCAGTGTGCCCCTGGTGGGGGGTGCCTCCCAGTTAGGCTGCTCGGGGGTCAGGGACCCACTTGAGGAGGCAGTCTGCCCGTTCTCAGATCTCCAGCTGCGTGCTGGGAGAACCACTGCTCTCTTCAATGCTGTCAGACAGGGACATTTAAGTCTGCAGAGGTTACTGCTGTCTTTTTGTTTGTCTGTGCCCTGCCCCCAGAGGTGGAGCCTACAGAGGCAGGCAGGCCTCCTTGAGCTGTGGTGGGCTCCACCCAGTTCGAGCTTCCCGGCTGCTTTGTTTACCTAAGCAAGCCTGGGCAATGGCGGGCGCCCCTCCCCCAGCCTCGCTGCCGCCTTGCAGTTTGATCTCAGACTGCTGTGCTAGCAATCAGCGAGACTCCGTGGGCCTGGGACCCTCCGAGCCAGGTGTGGGATATAGTCTCGTGGTGCGCCGTTTTTTAAGCCGGTCCGAAAAGCGCAATATTCAGGTGGGAGTGACCCGATTTTCGAGGTGCGGCCGTCACCCCTTTCTTTGACTCGGAAAGGGAACTCCCTGACCCCTTGCGCTTCCCAAGTGAGGCAATGCCTCGCCCTGCTTTGGCTCGCACAGGGTGCGCGCACCCACTGACCTGCGCCCACTGTCTGGCACTCCCTAGTGAGATGAACCCGGTACCTCAGATGGAAATGCAGAAATCACCCGTCTTCTGCGTCGCTCACGCTGGGAGCCGTAGACCGGAGCTGTTCCTATTCGGCCATCTTGGCTCCTCCTTATTTGGCCTTTTCAAGGTAAACAGTTATATTGTCTCTTCCTTCCCAATATTTGTATTTCTTACTTTTTGTCTCACTGAATTGGCTTGGACCTCCAGTATAATGCTGAAGAAAAACAAAGATAGTGGGAATTTTTTGTTTCCGTAGTTTAGGGGAATTTTTCTGTTCCACCATTAAATGTGATTTTTTTGCTGTAGATTTATAGTAGATATCTTTCACAAATTAAGAATATGTTATTCTTTTCCAACTTTACCTAATATTAGGAAGATGCTGTTAATTAGGTCTATGTAAAACACTCATGTATGTTCCTGAAGATTCAGCTGAATCTAAAGTTTCATGAGATCACTCTAGCCAATGAATTTCCAATCATTCAGTGATTGTGATTATATTAACATTTATGCAAACTGTTTTTTAAGAAGTGATTTTTAGCATGATTCTACTCATTCATGTTTATATGCATTTGTTAATCAAAGATTCAAAAGTTCTAAGAATGAAAACATGCTCAAATTGTATATATGAACTCTAAGGAACAACAGAATAAATGTTAATAAAACTTTAGTGGCGAGATGAAATAAACTAAAATATAGAAACTAAACTTCAATAAAAAAACCAAAACGTTGGAAAAATCAAAGAGTGAAAATTCTTAAGATTAATTAACGGGAAGTATCAGATTCAAATTTGTCAGTGAGATGTAATCAACAACGAAGCGCATAACCTGGGAAAAATGTGTTACAACTGTAAGCTCAGTCTGCTGACTGAAAACAGTAGTGTTTTATCAATACTAAAATAAGATCTGCTGGAATGGTGTATGTTATGTTGAGAATAGCTAGTTTCATGAAATAATTTGAGGCATCTTTTTAGGTGACTATATAATTTCTATATTTTAGTATGTTAATGTAGTGAATTACATTAATAAATCCTCTCATATTAGGTCATATTTATTTCATGGGAAAAGCCTCATTGGTCATGGCTCATGATGTGTTTTTTAATATACTGCTGGGTTCAAATTGCTAATATTCTATTTAGCATTCTGAATCTATCTTCGTAAGTGAGATTGGTCCCACAGTTTTCTTTTTTCTGTTGTTTGCCCAAATTTTTGGCATCACAATTATGCTAGACTTGCAAAATGAGTTGAAAATATTTCATTGTTTTTCTGTGCTCCAGAATACTTCTGAGAGCATAAGAGTGATTTGTTCCTTGAGGATTTGATAGAATTTGTTTATTTCAATTTTTGGGCCCCATGCCTTGTTTTAGGGATAAATCTATGACTACTTTTCTGATTATTGGTCAGTTCAGATGTTCTACCCCTTCTAGAGTCAATTTTAGCAATTCATGTTCTCCTATAAAGTAATTCATTAAGTACTGATTTTCAAAATTTTATTGTCATAAAATTATACATAATTACATTTAATGGAACATTAAATATCTTCAATATATGTAGTTATTTTAACTACTGTTCTAAGCATTGTTGACTTATATCTTCTGTCTGTTTTCCTTGATCAGACATCCCCATAGGTTTAGCTATTTTAGTAGTCTTTTCAAATCAATTGTTTCAGTTTTTATCCATCAGCACTACCCTTTGTTGTTTGTTTGGTTTTGTACTTGTCAATATTTGTTTAATTCATGCTTTTATATTTATGTTCACTTTTACTTTCTCTGAGTTAACCTTGTTCTTTTTCTAACATCTTGAGTTTCTCATAAATTTATTTAGGCTATGTATTCTTTGAGTGCCATTTTGGCCATGCTCCGTAAGTTTTGCTATACAGTGCTATCACTCTTGCTCATTTCTAAATAGTTTGCAATGTTAACTTTAATGTTTTTCTTTGACCTGGAGCCATTGAGAAGGAATCGTTTAATAATTATGTAGAAATTCTTTATAATTTTTTGGTTAACCATTATTGCTAATTTCTAGTTGTGTTAATATGTGTTCAGTGTATGCAGCCTTAATGTTTTATGCTTTTCTGAATTTGCTGAGATTTCCTTTGTAATTTTATACCTAGTTATATATAGTCAAATTCTGTGCATGTCCCATATATGTTTACAGACTAACTATTCTCTGCTTGTTGGATGCATTCATGTACTTAGCTATTGTATGAAACTCATGAATTTTGTTCCCCAAATTCTCTTCATCTTTATTCTTGTTTCTACTTGACCTGTTGTCAGGTTTCTGAGCGAGAGGTATGGAAATTTTTTCATTAATGTTGTGGGTTGCCATTTCTTCTTGTTTTCTTGTTCATATTTATTTTCTTTATTTCAAAACTGTGTTCTTATGAATAGTCTAATGATTGGTGTATCTTCCTAATGGATTGTACCAATGTGAAATATCACTCTTGTCCCTTTAAATTTTTGTCTTGTTTTATTTTGCCCCACATTAATATCGCTACATCTACTTTATTTTTGTTGGCATTGTCATCTGTTTTTCTCAGTTCATTTATTTTCAAGTTTCATGTGTCATTTTGTTTAAAGTGTGTCTCTTTTAAACAGGATGTGTTTCAATCTCGTTATTTGTTCAGTCTGAGATTATCTTTTAGTAAGGGGATTCAACCCATTCTGGTTTAATATTATTGCTGATACTTATGATTATCCCTTCCATCTTATTTTACCTTTTCTATTATCATGATTCTTGTTGGTTTTCTCTTTCCAGTAATTTATGGGATTGGTGGTGTTTCCGTATTTTATTTTTTGTTCTCTAGTAGTTTTTTGGAAGGTTTATGTTATATTTCGTATTCCAGTGGCAATGCTTAATTTCTTCAAATTTACTCAAAGATATATTCTCCATACATTTCTAGAATTTATGATTATTTATATACTTATCTGAAAAAGGCAACAACCATTGCAATATTTTACCTTCCTTTTTTCTTTTCTCTTAAACCTCACAAGTTTTCATGTTGAGATCATCTAGGATTTAGTCCATATTGCTACTATTTTTTTACAATAATAATTATTTAGATTTAGTTACAGTTTTTTACTGGTTTCACTGTTCGCCATTGTTTCTTTTACTCCACATAATCCCTTCAGATTCAGTTTTTATTTTGCTAGAGTACATCCTCTAATAATTCACTCAAAGATGAATAATGGTTGGTGAAATATTTGTTCTTGCATGTCTGAAAAATATTTTCCTTTTGCAACAACCCTCAGCCTTGCAACTTAAATTTTAGTCTTTCTTAGTATAGTATTCTTGCTTCCAAATTATTTTTTCTCATAAATTTGAAGCTAATCCATTACTATTTCTGAACATGAGTATTGCTAATGAGCAATCTGATACTAGCCTGGTTCTCTTTCCTGTGCAGGTAGCCTGCTCGTTGCTTTGGAAACTTTTACAAATTTTGTTGTCTTTATCCTTAGAGTTCTCATATTTCACCAATATGTGTCTTAGGTACAGATATCTTTGTATTAAACTATCTTTTTCAGTGACTGGTATGTGATTTTTATTTGAAGACTTTTGTCTTTCTTCAACTTTGAGAAATGGTGTACTGTTATCGATGTTTTAGGTCAATTTCCCTTTCAATTTTTCTTTGTTCTTCTTTAACTCCTAGTTACTCTGCTTCCTTGGGCATTAGTCCTGATTCATGAGTTTGGTGACCCCATTTTATGGTGCTGGTTTTCTCCATATGTTTGTGAATTTTATGTTAGTGCTCATCATGGGTTTTGAGAACCTCTGTTTGCTTCTAGATGACATTTCTGTTTCTCACAGCCTGCACACTCATCAAGATTTTGAGAAAGGACAGGCCATGCTGCTGGGTGGAGTGTATAAGTAGTTCATCTTCTGGGTATGAAGGCTTCCTGTTTCTCCTAGGTGTGGCCAACCACTTGGTCTTGCTTCTGCAACCTGCCTTGCTTTTCCAGCCCAAGCATCCAAAATACTTTTTTCTAGCCTGAGAAACCATCTATGCTGCCCACTACCTGACACAGTTAGGCAGAGGAGAATGAATAAAATCAGTCAGCTGCTCAAAGTGGGGTACCCTAATAAATAATGATTTTCCTGTGGCTTCCATATACCACCTGTTTCTCCTGTCTCTGGGCTGGGAGATCATATGGAGTCATAGCCTCCTTATTCAGTCATCCTCTACTACATATGTTTTAGGCTGTGCTTTTCTCCATTAATTTTATTCCCTTTACCTTTTGACTAAAAAGGAATCCTCAAAATGTATGACAGGCAAATATATTTCTTATTTTTAATTTATGTTGTGAATATATTAATTTTGAATATATATTTTCTGTCATTTATAGAGATTAGGGGCTGGAGAGGAAAGCAGCCATGTGAGCCTATTCTACCTTTAGTCACTTTCTACAGGGATAGGCCTGCTATAGTCATGCTTTCTTTCTCCTTAATTAGGGAAAAATCTGGAATACACGCCGGGCGTGGTGGCTCACGCCTGTAATCCCAGCACTTTGGGAGGCCGAGGTGGGCCGATCACGAGGTCAGGAGTTTGAGACCAGCCTGACCAACATGGTGAAACCCATCTCTACTAAAAATACAAAAAAAATTAGCCGGGTGTGGTGGCGCATGCCTGTAATCCCAGCTACTCAGGAGGCTGAGGCAGGAGAATCGCTTGAACCCAGGAAGCAGAGGTTGCAGTGAGCCAAGATCGTGCCACTGCACTCCAGCCTGGGTGACAGAGCGAGACTCTGTCTCAAAAAACAAAAAAACAAAACAAACAAACAAACAAACAAAAAACACCTCCAATACAGAAACAACTTTATGGGAAGTACTTCATACAAACTATGAAATTGTGAGCAAAGTCTAACATCCCATAAGATGATGGTTTGTGAGGAATGCCCTGGGCCCAAAGGGAGTGATCCTAATAGGCCACAAAAAAAAAGAACTACAATCACTTTTAAAGTTTGCTCATGTTAAACCATGAATCCACATACAGTGCAGAATGTACTAAATTCTTGAACAACATTGTAGGCTGATTGTTTTCATAGAACATTGACTTAAGATACCTAAATTTCAAGCTGGGCATGGTGACACATGCCTGTAGTCCCAGCTACTCGGGTGCCTGAAGAGGGAAGATCGCTTGAGGCCAGGAGTTTGAGGCTATAGGGCATTGTGATCATGCCTGTGAATAGTCACTGAACTACAGCTTGGGCAATATACCGAGACCCCATCTCCATTAAAAATAAATATATACACAAGTACATAGATAAATAAATAAATAAATGGGCCTATGTTTAAAGCTTCTGCTTGAAAGAATAAAGAAAAAGGTAGTTTTAAAATGGAAAGTCATAAACATCCAAATCTTAAAAATTCATGAATTTAGATCATATTGGAAGTAGTACTGGTCAGATAGTTTGGTGGAGATGGAGAAAGAGTGTTTTGCAGTGTCAGAGTGGCTTCATTAAACACAAAGGGAGAAGTGATTTGCAGCTGGAAATTTCAGATTCACCATAAAATTAACATACGTGCCCGATGGGTTCTCATCTAATAAAACCGAGAGAGAGTGCTTGGTATCCTAAAGGCAAAACAACTTAATAAAATTAATCTATCGTGCTCCTAGTGCTTAGGTACTGCAAGGCTTCAATGATGCATTTTTCATTAAGTGACTGGGTAAATATAATTCTCTGTGTTAGAAAGTCTGAGTCCTTATTCTAATTTATTGAAATTAGAAATAAAGAACTTACTTAATGACTCATCAGTGTTGGGAAGACAAAGGAGAGGGCACCGTTTTATGGTGGCCCCTATGACTAGAAGAGGGGTAGTATGAATTTTTATTGGGCTTGAACCAACAGGACTCTTCCGGGACTCATTTATTCTTCCCAGTCACCTTTGTCCCAATTTTAGGGGCTAGACAAACTCCATACTACCCTCATTTAAATCTTCTAATGTGCATTGAACTCTCTGCCTTTATGTAAGGGGCAGACTGAGCCAGGAAAAAGGAGCTAAGCTAGAGCCTGACCTTTGTATTTCTGTCATGTTTTACAGAGTAATCCCAGCAAGGGAAAGAACTGACTCGGGGCAGGGTCAGCCTAGCTAGTGTTATCTTTGTGTGTGTTGGAAGGAGCAGAGAGGGCTAATGAGAAGGCATCTGCTTGGGTTGATGTGAAAAGAACCCTGGGACAAAGGTCTCTTATCCCAAAAGATATACCTCACCTGCCTGCCCCTTTCACCATAGGTTTCCAACATTAGTTAGTCATTCAGTCCCTTGAAAAAATAGAAGTCTCCTTTTAACATGCAAGCGCTCTCGGGAGGTATAAATTGTTTGTGTTTCACAAGTCCTCTCAAGCGCTGGAGTCAAATAAGACTCATGCCCCCAATTGTCACTTATCTTAGGTAAATTCTTAATCTGTCTTCGCCTCAGCTAAACCATCTGCCAAATGGAAATGATAATCTCTACCTCAAAGGTTGTTTTGTTAAATGAAAAGCAAATGTGAAAGTACCCAAGAAAGTGCCTGACATGCATCAGATGTGTCCTTACCTTCTGTCACTTGATCGGTATCAGTCAACTGAGGGGGGAGGTGGCAAAATGGAGTGTAGAAGTGGGCCCCAAAGAATCTAGAGGAGTAGGCCCAGGCAGGAAAAGCAAAATACAGAAAGGCCAACTCTGACTCAGAATTATGTCCAGGGTTGGAATTTCTGTGGGTCAAAGTGCTGAAATAACATGCAGTAGCAGTTCAAGCCTGCTGTTAAGTAGCACTAGCATGATGGTTCAAAAGAGGGCTTTGTGACTCAGCCTTGGTTCTCAACATAGTGGAGAAGAACTCTGCTTATCATTTATATGACACTGGGCAAGTTACTAATTTGGCTGAGCCTCAGTTACCTCCTCTGTAAAATTAAGAGTATAATAGTGCTTTCCTTAGAGTTATTGTTAGGCTTAAATGTGTTACTATGCATACAGTGGCTGGCACAAAGTAAATGTTCAGTAAATGTAACTTGTCATTAGTATCACCAGTAACTCTACTATTACTATTATTTTATCTTCCAGAGTTAATAAATTATTTGTAAGTTCCAGAGCACTTAGTCCTAGGACCAGATTTCAGATGAATTTGGGAGAAAACTAAAGATTTTTTTCTAGTGTTACCCTACTTCTTATTTCAGAGTCTTTTTAGGCCTGGTGGCAGCCCCCCACCCTAAAGGGTTCAGTGTCTTATTTCCCTTTCTATTATTTGCCTTTTCATAAACTCTGCCCTCAGAGTTTCTGGAGGGAAGACTCCAACACGAATTCTTGCTAATATATGAATGGGTGTTAACTCAAATCCTGCACCTTCCATTGAATTTACACTTTTAATAAAGGCAGTCTCTTAATTTCAGAGACCATTAGTTATTTTATTCCCTTCAACTCCAGGGATAGATTAGCAATAAACAAGTGGCTCATGTACAGACTTTTATGGTCAATTTTTCATACAAACTAGTAAATGAAAAACAGCTTGTGATGGAAGAAGCTCAGACCAACTTGATCAGGGCATGTGAGGAATGACTTGGGCCCAGAGAGAGAGATTCTAATAAACCAGGAAAATGACTTTCTTAACCCCCATTGTTCATTGACGTCAAGTCCAAAATGCACAAACCTGGGCACTGAGCAGGCTTGCAAGTTTACTTGTCAAACCAATTTAAGACCCTTGACATTTGGGTTTCTTTTTAGCCAGGCAAAATAGGGGAGAAGGAATTTTACAATATATATTTTAAAACATCAAATCAGAAGGATGCTGAGATTCATCTTGGCATTTTTATTTTACCATTTGCTTCCCCAAAGTACTTTTAATCGGGTGAATGTTAAGTATGGGGTCAGTAGAGGACGAGAAGGCATGTTGGGCACCAGAATCAACTATTAGATTTTTTTAAAAGGAAAACATAATATCCAAATGCTTTTTCAAGCTACAATTCTCGGAGATACTCCAAAGAAAATAGCGCTTAATTGGCTCATGTGATCTTCTCTAAGTAGTTATCTACAAATATATCCAATAGGTCCAGAAAGTTTAGACTGCTGAGGCTGAGAAGAGGTGAGTGGGATAATGTATTTTGTGATTAAGCAGCTTGGTATATTAAAGTGTCATTGTTAGAACATGAGTTGTAAGTGCTCTTCTCCATGCGCCCCTCTCACTCCTTGTTCCCCAGTGATCCCTCTTGTGCCCCTGGATGGTCTTTACTTCTTTCTGGCCTTCGTCTCAAAACTTGTTTTTATAGACGTGTGTGTGTGTGTGTGTGTGTGTGTGTGTGTGTGTGTGTGTGCGCGCGCGCAGTTGCATTTGCATTGAATCGGACAACAAAAATTCCCACTGTGATGTGAACGAATAAAAAAAACCCAGCTCAACAAGATATTTGCATTTTAATAAAGAATATAAAGTCCTAAAGATAGAATTTCAGGCACTAGTAATTATGGAGTAGGGGGCTTCTTGGCCAGATGGAGCTTTATTATGTTTCTTTTTTACCATGTGCCTGCAATATTTAATTAGGCTCTACTCACATCTATCTGGCCTTTGTAATCATCTGGCTTGCATAAGAGGTTATAGGTAGCAGGCAGTAGCTGATGTGAAGAGGTCCCACTGGGTTAGCAGTAGACTTAGCAAAATGTGGCACATATAGGCTACTAATTTTATTTAAGTAGGCTTTGTTCACCAACAGAGGAAGTTGAAACAGTATCTGGCATTCATTCCACATTCTGGCATTCTATAATAGCAAGTGCTATCATGTATCAAGCACAGTGTTAAATGTTGAGCTCCAATCAGTAATAAGATATGGTTATTTTCTTGGAAGAACTCAAAGTCCAGTGGGAAAGACAAGTAAACATTAAAAAATACAAAGTGATTGGACAACTGGATAGCTACTTGAATAAAATATCTGGATCCCAAGTGACTCTTCACCGAAATAAATTCTGGATTGATCAACAATTTCAATATTAAAAGATGGAAAAACCATAAGGTACTAAATGAAAACATGGTGATTTCTTTTATAATCTTGCAATGAAAGAAACCTTTCTAAGTAAGCATGCTACAAAAACTGAATATATATATATATATATAGGAAAAATTTGATACAGTTGACTACATAAATACTATCATTTCTGTATGGCAGTAATAAATAATTAAGCAAGTCAAAAGGCAAATGACAAACTAAGAAAAAAATACGTATTACAAAAATGACAACAGACTACTTTAAAAAATATACCTGAAGCATTTACAATTCATGAAGGGAAAAGACTCTAGAAATTGGATAAGGAATCTTAACAGAAAAAGAAATATAAATACCCAATGGATATAAAAATTCTGCTCAAACTTGCTTTTAATTGTTTAAAGACAAATCAGAACAATGAGTTATAATTTTCCCCTATCACATTTAAAATTTGATGAAGTTTTATAGAGCAATGTTTCTGAGGCTATAGGGATGCAGTAACTCTCATGCACAGTCAAAGTAAAACTTGGAGGTATATATTTGGAGGGCAATTTGACATATTTATCAAGGTTGTAAAAGGCCATAATCTTTAACCCAGCAATTCCAGTTTTAAGAATTTATCCCTAGGGCACATTTACATAAACAAGCAAATATACATTTATAAAAGGATGTTCATTATAACATTCTTTCTAATAGCAAACCAAAGCAAAACAAAACAAGCACAGCAGTACCAAACCAAAACAACAATAGAAAAAAAAGACAGTCTCCTCAATAGGTAAGTGAATCACGGTACATCCATCCTTTGAATATTATGTAACAAATTAAAAAAAATGTATATATATATATCCTCTGATATGGGAAGTGCTCCTAGATACATTGAATGAAAAAAGCAAGGTACAGCACAGTATGATCTGATCTATGTGACAACAAAGCATATGCAGATATTCTTGCATATGCATTAAACAATTCTGGAAAAATACACAAGAAACTGTTAACAGAGAGCTTACCTCTGGAGATTAAGAGTGTGGTGGGAGGCTCTGATATGGACATATTCTACTTTTCAATTCATAATCTACTGTACTGTTTGCATATTTTAACCATGTGCATTTATTATTATTACCGTTCTTTATCACTAAATACTATTTTATGTGTAAGTGAAATATAATACACACCAACTCCAATTATAACATATATAATATGTATAAATATATAGATAGAAAGCTAGACTACTACACAGGCTACTCTAATAGCATAGGAGATGGTCACCTAAGCCAAATAATGTCACTGTCATGGTTGGGAGTAGGGGGAGGCTTACTGAAAGAAGGTGATAGCTGCACTGTATTTTGATTGATGACTAAGAATTAGGTGAAGAAGAGAGTTGTAGGGGTTACTCCAAGAAAATACATATTATTCTATATTCTATATGTTATTGTAGAGAACAGTAACATAAAGAAATTATTGATTGGGAGCTGCAGTATGGTAGGGGATGTTAGGTTGGAGAGTGGGAGCAGTTGAAGTTGGAGATAGAGACAGGGACTAGAGACTTCGAAGGGCTTTGCCTGCCATGCTAACTACATTAGACTAAAGTCTCAGGGACTAGTTTTCTTGAAAATGATGAACTAAAAGATTCACACTGTGATGTAAATAAATAAAAACAGGTATTTGCATTTTAATAAAGCACAGAATGTTCCACAGGTCCCATTTCAAGCATTGGTAATTAGGGAAGAGGAATCTCCCTCACGTCTCTCAGTTCACACATTTATGAGAGGATGACACACCTGGTTGTCTGCGTACCAGACTGTTCTACTCAGTAGGGAACTTGCCACCCTTCTGGAGGTGGGGGAGGATTCTATTTTCCAGAAACCCCCTAGTCCATCACTGGTAATAAGAAACTAGGGATAGAGGGTGGCTCCCATGGCAACCAGTGCCCACAGCCCTGTAAACACTTATAACTGAGAGGGACTGGGAGGCAAACAGGTGTTCTAACCAGCTAGGTCTGCTGGTTTCTTTCCATTGGTACCACATGGTCCAGGGGAAAGTGCACAGATTCTGGAGTAAGACAAACCTGGGTTTTCATACTGGCTTTGTCACTCACTAGCTCTGTGACTCTGGGCAAGTTACTTAATCTTTCAGAATTGCAAGTCTCTTGTAGGGTTGTGTGAAATAATGTATTTTAAGCACTTAGCACAGTGCCTGATGTGTAGGAAGAAATTGATGAGTGTTAGCTTTTGTAATCATGATTATTCCCACTTCCGCATGAACCCACTAAGGATTGCTATAGTCTTTGCCATATTTATTAAATTATCATTATCCATTCTTACCCATGAGTCTTCCAAGAACTTTTGTCCTCTTTCTCCAAAAGTCCACCAAATATTATTATTATTATTCCTTCTTCCCTATGAGCCCATTGTCGATTATTGTTCCATTGTCATTATTATGAAAGTCACTGATGATATTATCTCCCTGTCCCTGTGAGCCTCCTGACTCCACCTTATGACTCCTGACTCCACCTCGTGACTTCTCCAGGCCCCACCACTGGAGGGAGCAGCAGAGCTGAAGCGCTGTTCCTGCCTTCCAGAGCCGCCCTGCTTGCTTTTAGCATGTGAAGAGGGCCAACAAGGCAGAAATGAATGGATTTCCAAGCTCTGCCTCCTCTCCTACCTTTCCTCCTATGCTCGCCAAGGTCCCAGCGTCTCCTACAGTTTGGGGTTTGTGTTCTCTCATCTTTTCTTCCTTGTTGGAGTGATTGAAATAAATAAGTTCAACCAATAGGTGGAAACAAGTCAGCTTGAGTTTCACCAGAAAGCGTAGGAGGACCTAGGTATCAAGAGAAGGTGAAAGAATTCTTCAGATGTGGATGGAGTCTATGAACCGCAGACCCAGAATTTCTAAGAAGATATGAATGTGAGATAATGAAAGTTACTTCTTTTTCCTGAGCTCTTACACTGTGCTAAGCACATAACATCCTTATTGCACTCATAGGAGTTTGACACTCATTATTCTCCTCCTGCAGATGAGGATGCCGAGGCGGGAGAAATTAAGGGACTTGTCTGAGGTCACAGGCTTGTCTGCCTCCTGGGCTGGGGACTTTAATCTCTACCTTAAGCTGCAGTTTAAAGAGAAAGAAAAAGAAAACAAACTTGAAGTTGAGCAAGCCTGGGGCAGAGACAGCTCAAGGTTATTTCTCTTCATATTTCAATGATAACCTCAGGTTGTGATTTTTAGAATTTTTCTCTTGTATTTTCCTTTTAAATTTGTTATGGCTTTGTAGCCTTTAACTTTTGTTTGCAGTTAGTATCCTCTGAACTTCATTATCTGTTTTCTCTATGATTTCTAAGAGAAAAATCTGCAGAAAAAAATAATTACAGCTACCATTTATGGATTACCTTTCGCATGCTAGGCAATTTACAGACATCATAGCGAATCCTCTAACAACTCTCAGGATTAGGTCTATTATTATTCACTTCAACTTTACAAAAAGAGAGGCTGAGACTCAGAAAGTTTTCATGGCTTGTCCAAGGACATGCAGTTGGTAAGTGGCTAAGTGGAAGATTCAAACCCTGGGCTCTTTCGCTCCAAAGCTCATGTTCTTCCCCATACTATGAAACTGACTGTGTACCACGCTACCTCAAAAGGGTTTATGGCTTGTTTTTGGTCAGACAAGGAAAAAAGAAAAGAATCACTGTGTGTTAGCCTTGGGAGGAGGATGAGTGGGAGCTGTTTAACAGAGAGCACAGAACAATGCCCAGGGCCCATGGAAGACAGAGAATGGTGAGCTGTTGGCAGAGTAAGAAGCATCCCCAGGAATTTATGTCAACAAACCCCTCACCCCGAAGTTGTTGCCTCCAGTAGTGTGACCCTTGAACCACTGAGTGGCATCTGGAACTAAGATGTGATACCAGATGGGTTATTTTCCCTCTCTCTCTGACACAACTAGGCTGACAGAAGGTTTAGAATAAAATGTTGGAACCATTTTGCGAGGTTTGAAGGGTGTGAGGAGTAGGGACAAGCTCATTTCTGAAGAAGGGGAAGGTAAATGAAATCTCATGTTTTCTTTGTCTTCAGGAGGTCTCCAGGAGGGGATGAGTCACTGGAAAATCTTTTGACAGAGCCTTTAATGAAAAGTACTCAGGAACTTCTAATGCTCCCTACCAGGTCTTCTCTTATTAAGTCCCCTAATGTGTGACCAGTGTGTAAAGCAAAGGGATTTGCCCCAAGTTGACTCTCTGATGTTGTAAAATGGTCAGTAGTGTAATAATGGTGACCCTATTAACAGACAAAGTGGCCCTTTTCCATGTTGTCCCAAAGGATTGTCAGGCCTGGCGCCAGCAAGAATTGCTACTGAGGGAGGAATCTTGCCTAGAACTTTTTTGAGACCTGCCACCATCCAGTCTGTTCTTTGTTCCCCTTTGAGCCTGGCCTCATTTGGCTGTTCTCCCTCTGGTATGCCCCTAGCTAGAGTGCCAGCCAAGCTGTTGCCCTTCACACACCCCGCCTGCAGACTGATATGCTTGCTCCCTTTGCTTGGCTGCCAGGGAGAGGATTTATATCAAGATTGCTCAACTAGGAAATGCCAAGTTCCATACAATTCCAATGCTTGCTTTCTGTTACATTTTTGTTATTTCATAGTCTTGACCTTTAACCTTTATGTCGAGAAATCCTTGTGGATGAGTCTACCTTTGAATGATTTGTCTTGCAGCTTCAGGTTTAATATTCTGTGTCTCGAATTATTTTAGATGCCTGGGCTAGTCTGCCTCTGCTCTCATTGACCCGCTATCAATAAACACAGTGTTTGCTTAACAATAAGGCATATTCTGTTTTATGTGTGTACTCACTCTGATCAAAATAGAGATGTTTATAAATGGAGTTCTCTATGGAGGTCTAAGCCAAACCACAACCTGGGCATTTCTACAGTACTTTGTAAATTGTTGTGCAAGTGGTAGTGTTAGATAAAATAACACACTGAGGGGAAAGTGAGTTTTTATTGCTATAAAACTACTTTAACCTAACCTTCTTCCCACACATTTCACCCTTCTGGCCCCTCAATTATGGTAGTAGGGAGCAGTAGGAGAGCAAGAGTAACCCTAAAATCACCAACATTGAAATACAGTCTCTTAAGTCAATCCTCTTAGTCAACAACATTTTAACAAAAAAGATTGTCTTTACACATAGGCCTGTAGTAGGCAGGTGGGAACCTACACTTCAGCAGTTGTATGAGCCAGGGGGTAATTTTTGAGGTCTAGCTTTAGAAGAGTGTGCTCAACCTTGGCTGTGCATGGGAATAACCTGAGGACTTTAGGAATACTAATTCCTGGGTCCCAACCTCAGAGACTTTGATTTAGGTAATCTCGGGGGGTGGGGTGCAATCTGGTCATAGGGATTTTAAAGAGCTCTTTTGGTGATTCTAGTATGTAGCCAAGGTCTAGAACCATTAATCTAGAGCCTTGTTGCACAAAGTATGATATGTGTGCCAATAGAATGAACATTACCTAGGAACTTGTGAGAAATGCAGATGATCAGGCCCTGCCCCAGACCTACTGAATCAGAATCTACATTTTAACAGAATGCCCTGGTGATTCATATGCACATTAAAGTTTGAGAGGCACTGCTCTAGAAGTGTCATCTCTTGAAAAGCACACTCTGGAAAGAACACTAGCATAGTCAACCAACATGCCCGCTGGCATTCTGGGTTTTCGAAAATATGACAAATAAACCCTATGACATCAATTGCAGAGGGAGTATCTACATCAGTCTAAGAAAGATGAACTCTCCCCCTACAGAAAAATGAGAGGAAAAGGTAGACAACTTAGCATGTAGCACTGTTTCTTTCTGGTCTATCTTGTAAGCTTGGATTCTTCTGCTGGTAGTCTTCAAAGACTCATGGATACGGAGAGAGGTGCCAAAAGACTAAATAAAACAATGATTTTACCCCCAAAGCAAGGAGAATCTACAAATGGTAGCCTAGTGAGTTTGACGTTGTTCCCCAGCAAACTTCTAGAATAGATTATTAAGAAGATGATTTCTGAGCCCTTAGAAAGAGACTTACTAATCACTAGAAATCAGCATGGGTTCATTAAGAACAAGTCATGCCAGACTAAGCTCATTTCCTTTTGGATGGGCTTACAAGAAGAAGCTGCAAAAATTATTTACCTGGGCTTCAGCAAGGATCTTGACAAACACTTCTGTGATGTCCTTTCAGACAAGGTAGAGAAATGGGGACTAGCTGAGAGCATGGATAGTTGAATGTTCAACTCGTTAAATGATCATATACAAAACGTATGGATTTAATGAATTATTGTAAACCCAGAAAGACACTTAGATCAGGTTGAGATGTTGACCAAATTTAGAACTAAGACCAAGCTTGGAGGGACATTTGTATACATTGTATAACAGAAAATAACAATGTTCATTGTTGTCATCTTCAGGCCTTACACTGGCATAATACTTTTCTAATTACAGAGCACTTTCACATATGTTGTTTCATTTGATCTTCACCACAACCCTGCAAAATTAGAATAGTGATTATGTCCATTTTACAGATAGGAAAACCGAAGTAGAAAGATTCAGTAATTTGCCAAGTGGACAAATACCTATAAAGATACCACATGTTCTCACGCATATGTTGGTGCTTAAAAAAAATTGAAATCACGGAGATAGACAGTAGAATAATGGTTATCAGAAGCTGGGAGGGTAGTTGGGGGTGGGGGGGATAAAGTGGAGGTAGCTAGTGAGTACAGAAATACAGTTAGATAGAAGGAGTAAGATCTAGTAGTTGGTAGCACAATAGGGTGACTATAATTAACAAGAATTTACTGTATATTTTAAAATAACTAAAAGGGTGAAATTGGAATGTTCCTAACACAAAGAAACAGTAAGTGCTTAAGGTGATGGATATCCCAATTACCTGGATTTGATGAGTACACATGGTATGCCTGTATCAAAACATCAAGTGTACCCCATAAATATATACAACTGTTATGTACCCATAATAATTAAAAATAAAAATGTAAAAAGAGTTTTAAAAAATGAACATAAAAACCCCATATATTTGAGGCAAATATAAAGTTGTATGTTTCAGCTTCAAAACTAACTGCATGAACTCAGAGTGAAGGCAAGTCTTAGCAGTAATTCTATAAAGGGCATGGTAGTTTTAGTTAACTTCAAACTTAGTATGAGCCCACAGTGTTAAGTGGTTGCTAAATATGCTATTGAGATCTCAGGGGTATATTAATGAAAGTACAATGTCCATCACATTGGAGGTGATAGTTTCTTTGTTTCCAAAGTTGATCAGAACATCTCTAAGGTACTGTTTTACTCTGATTGTTGCATTTCCAAAAAAAAAAGATGTTTTATCCGGAAAAATGAAGACTTAAGGAAGAATTTTGTGTTACACATTTTCTGTGGGTCAATGGGTATACAAGCTGGAATAAGGCAGCTTCCAGGACACTAAAAAATTTCCTGACCATTATAGTTACCTGATAATTGAAGGACAACCATTCTTTACAGGTAGTAAAGCCCCTACCCCTCCCCCTCTAGAAGAGTTCAAGAAGAGGCTGGTCAGCCGCTTGTTTGGTATGTTGTAGAAAGTTTGTGCATTGTATCATCTCTGATGGCTCTTCCAATTCTAACATTTTCCAAGTCTAGAATTCCTTCACTGTGTCTGGATAAATATGGTCAAGTCCAACTTTGGGTCATCAGTTGATGAATTCCCCAAGACTGACTGTTGGGGTCAAAATGGAGCAATGGCTTGAGTAATGATTCTGCAAATTAAGGAATCATTGGCTAGTTTTGACAGGTTTCTTGCCAAGTGCCACCTTTTACAGGATTTGTCTCAAGCTCAGAATTAATTTTGGCCTCTGATGTACATTCTGCTAGCCTGTGATTTCACGTAGATTGTTCCTGGACCTTTTGCGTATGGTACCGAAGATGGCCTTCTAAAGTAACCAGGGATTTCACCACAAAAGCCATCCTTTGTAGGCCAATAACTCATGAATGGCTTGAATTTCTCCACAAATTCTTACCATGCCCAGTTGAAAGCATGACTCTAGCCAGGGTCCTGCAGAGTTAATTTACCACACAATATGATAGTTTTGGCTTAGGGTCCATTGTTTGGGGTGGGGAGGGGCCTGAGGGAATATCTTTCTTCTCCAGACCTGTTGCCACTAGTCATGTGGTTTCCTTTTCAGGGATTTCCCCAGAATGGGGACCATCTCATCACATTGGCCCCCTCCTCAGCTTTGGAATCACTTTCTCTCTCTCAGGGAGGGAAGTTGAAAGAATTTTCGACTTCTACAGCAGAGCAGAGTGGCTTGGACTTCTGGGAGGGAAGGGGAGAGATCAGGTCTAAATTTGGGAATGCATGAGTCTTCCTTCTCAATGATCCTACAGGCCAGCTTCCATGCATAAGTGGGGCCTGGACTAGATTTCCACAGGAGGACTGCAGGTTTTGTTGGACAATGATGATGAGTTAGGCCAAGGCACCTCCTTCCCTTGAGAGGTGCAAGGTCAGGATCTCAGAGAAACCTGAGAGAGCATAACTTAGTGGTTATAAACACAATCTTTAAAGCCAGACTGCCTGGGTCCAAATCTTGTCCCTAACACTTGCTAGCTGTGTGACCTAGGCAGCGTACTTAACCTCTATGTGCCTCCATTTCCTTTTTTGTAAAGAATGTGAATGGTGATAGTACCTACCTCATAGATCTGTTGTGAGGATTAAGATGCATAATAAATGTAAAGCACTAGAATAAGGTCTAACAAACATAAGTGTATGTGACTGTTTGTTCAATAATATACATCAAAGAGTAGGCTGAGAAGGTGGTCAATTTAGTAAAAATATTTATTGAATATCTACTATGTTCCAGATACTCTGCTCACTGAGGTTTAGCGTGGGAGAGTCTGGCTTTGGAAGCAGGCAAACTTGAACTCTAATTCTAGCTCTGCCCTTGCCTATGAGCTTGGTGACCTGGGAGGATGGTACTTAATCTCCCTGAGCCTCTGTTTTTTCATGTGTAATATGGGGATAATAACAGCAAGGAATCTTACACAGTGTTGTTGTTAAGAGAAAATGAGACAGTGCCTATAGATCTGACACATAGAGAGGAGCTCACTAGGTGGTAATACATGACTTCTGTAAGCTGGGATCCATAAGATTAAACCCAACAAAAATAAATGGCAAGTCTACATTTTAGTTAAAAACCCAATTTCAAAATAACACATCACTTGCACAAGTAAAGGACAAGAAAGGATTGAATTGGCAAGAGCTTGTGTGAAAAAGAGCTGTGGATTTTAGTTGACCACAAGTTTCCTGTGAGCCAACTGTGTGATCTGGCTGCCCAAGGGCTAATGTAATTTTAGATGGCATTAATAGAAATGGTGAGTTGAGATTCCGGCCAGTGATGGTTCCCTGTCCTCTTTACTCTGTGCTGGTCAGATTGCTGCAGATGTACAGGACTTTATCCTACTTACAATATTCCTGGATGGGCAATGACAAGCTCATTGACAAACTGTCCAGAAGTAGTGACCTGGGTTGGGGGGAATTGGCAAACTCTTTCTTGAGGATGAGATGAAAATAATCTGGGGAGGGAAACACTAAGGCAATATTTGAAACAGTTCTTTCTTCTAGTGAAAATGTTTACAGAACACACCCCACATCCAATCTGTCAGCAAATTCTGTTGGCTCTTTCCTCAAATTATATCAATATTCTGACCATTTCTCATTGCCTCTTCTGCTACCATCCTGACCTAAGCCAGCCTGTCTTGCCAAAATTACTACAGTAGTCTCCCAGTAGATCTCTCTGCTGTCACTCTGGCCCCCTCTGTCTGCTCTCCAAACAGAAGGCTGGAGGGCCCTATTTAAATATATCTCCAGTGGCTTCCTATTTCATTCAGAGCATAAATCAAAGTCCTCATAAAAACCTACAAGGGCTTTCTGAGCCTGGTTCCTATTACCTCTGTGACTTCAACTCTTACTCTCTTCCTTGCTTACTATGCTCCAGCCACACTCCTTTACTCACATTCCTCAAACCAGCCAGGCATTCTCCTGTCTCAGGGCTTTTGCATCTGCTGTTCCCTCTGACCAAAACCCACTTTGCCTAGATATTTGCATGTCTTGCTCCTTCACGTCCTTCAAATTGTAATTCAAGCATTACCTTCTCAATGAGGTCTTCTCGATCACCCTTTATAAATTGTCACAATCTCCCCCACAAAACACATCTCTGTATCTCCTTTCTCTGCTTCATTTTTCATTACAGCACTTATCATCATCTAATATTCCATATACTTTATTACTGACTATATTAATTGTTTGTTTTCCACACTAGAAGGGCAGGGATTGTTGTTTGTCTTTGTCACTACTGTAACCAATGCCCACAACAGTGTTTGGCATACAGACAGCAACCAATAAATATTTGTAGAATAAACAGATATATAAAATATATCAAAGAGGTGCTCTGTTTAAATCTGATAGGGGTAGGGTAGGCATGAACTTTGCCATCTCTGGAACCTGAATAATTGAGAGTTAACTACATGAACACATTTGCACATGAGTGCTGGCCAAACTCTAGAAGCACCACTGAGTGAGCACTATGGGACATGGGGGAGACAACTCCCATCTTCCAAACTTTGGAGGATTATTGTGTATAAGAAGTAGATTTCATCGGGGTTGCAACTTGAATCAGAACTAGAGCCAGTGAGTATGAAGGGAGTACACACAGGTAGATACGGAATCAATAGAATGATTTGAGATTCTCAGGTTGTCTGATGAAGTGGTGAGCTCTCTAGCTTTGGAAGTGTACAAGAAGAAGCTGTATATCTCTCTGTTAGTCTTGCTATAAAAAATTTTCTGAACTGGCTGGAGGATTGATTGGTTCATACCACCTTGACAATCTTTGTAGCTCTGAGATGCTACAGCCAAAAGTCAAAAGTGTGTGAGCCCAAGGATGAGGGGTAATATATGTTTGTTTTTTACAACTTGAGAGAGGTTTTTGGCTTTTCTTCCTGGAATCCCAGAGACAAATTTTCCTTGCAAAAGTTCATTCCATCCTAATTGCGATTCCATTTCCCAGAAATTACCTGATGCTGGGCTGATGATTAGTGGCCAGCCAGGGGTAAAGGGACTGATTCCCATGGCAACCAGGTTGAAAAAACATACCATGTGGAGAATTGTCAGCAACGAGCTACGTTTGCATTATAAATAGATATTTAATTCATTGAGATAGTTTGTGACAACTTCTGCATTATAAATAGGTACTTAATTCATATAGATAGCTCTGACAGCAAGTAGGAAAGTTAAACCCCAAAGCCACTCTTTGTCTTTAAGTATTTCAGAGTTAATTGACAACCATTTTTTTCCTTCTAAAACATGTAGAACTTGGCTAAGTGGGAGAACGGTATATGTGAGTGTTTTTAGAAAGCCAACTAATAGTCCAACGTCACAACATTTCTCACTATTTGTTTCTCACTGAAAGATTTTTCAGAATTTTCCCTGAGTGCAAGAGTATCTCTCTTTGAATCCTTTTGACACAGGAGACCCCAGGTTCAATGTCTGGATTTCACAAGAGTCATTTCCTGTCATGTTTGTCTCACTGTCACCCTGCTTTTCTAACTCAGAGGCATCTCAAAATTTCAGTCCTTGGCCCTCTGCTCTTATCTTCCCATTTCTCTTTCCCTTGGTGAAAGCTAAAGCAATCACGTTATCACTTGCTAACTTACACAACTTTACTAGCCTTGACAATATACACTTTGGAACACCCAAAGGTTGGAAAACAGAATCAGATCTGATCAAAGGACGTTTATCCTAAGACTGAGGACCAACTCTTTCCAGTGTTCAAAATATACTGCTTGATTGAGGGTTAGGGATGGAGAGTTTGAGGGCAAAAAGTGGTGTTCAGCAGCAAGCAGCAATTAAGTTTGGCTAAACTCAAATGTAAAAGTAATTTTGAAATGCAATTTTTACAAATACTATAGTAAATTAGTATAAGGGACTAATAGAATCTCATCAAATGGAAATCAGAGTGGGACTTTGTACTTCTACGTTCCAAAGAGCTTAATACAAATTAGTCTATAATACTCAGAGTGTTTCATTCTGTAAGGATTAAGGTAAATGGGATGCTTTTTTTTTCATTAACTTGCTGTGTAAATATGCTTCCTAATGCAACCATATAGAGGAGTTGCTTTCTAAACTTTATTATAACCAGGGTTAAATAACTCACCAGGTGCTGTACCCTTGTACATTGCTCTATTGAACAGTGTTAGCTTAGAATTAAACACTGCTGGGAGGCAAGTTTAACTTCTTTAGGGTCAGATTTGACGGGGTCATGACCCCCTCTCAGACCTGTAGGTCAATTTTTCTGAGGTCTTTAACAAGCTTTGAGGAACTAGGTAAGCCACCCACCCCATTCCAAACGGCCTAATGGCCTAATGTGTACTGAATTCCCACTCATGGGGCAAGTGGCCTTCTAATCCAGGGGGAAAGATCAGTGGCTAAGAATGGGAGCTAGCCCCCCGCCCCACCATTTCCCCATTTGGAATCCTGGGAGGCAACACTGGCAGGTCCCCTGTTCCAAACCATCCACCTCATCTGCTTACTGGCTTCTTGAGATCCCACCATTACACGCACATTCCTTTGGGAAAATGGAACTCTCTTTAGAGAGGGACAAAGTATCAGATTTGATTAATTGTTCATACTTAAGAGTGAATTCATTTACACCCTGTGATTGCTAGGTAAGGGTCACAAAGCACGCTTTTCCCGTTTCAAAGTGCTGCTGAGGGCCAATCCCACTGTTTGAAAGTGGATGTACTATGGACCCAAACGTAACACGATGAAATGCATGTAATGTCTGTGTTTTCCCTCCTCAGGCTCAACTTGGAGAGAGTGTTGCCATTCATTCATTCATCTATCCCATGGAAGGGCAAAAGAATACTCTGGTCAGTGACTATGTGTCAAACCAAATTGGGAAGTAGCTATTTTGGAGCCCCCTCCCCACACCCATCCTTGAACAACTTTCTCTTTTCTCGTAGCCCTGCACTCTCTTATTCTGCCATCGAGATCAGCTCCAATACATCATTTCTAAATTGGTAGTGGAAAACAGACCAATAGAAGACCACAGCCATAGTTTTTGAAGTTAAATAGTGAATACTCTTTTTATTCAGAAGAATGCATTTTTAATAGAATTTCATGCGCCAGTAAATCAGTACAGTGAGGAGTTACAGGTGTGGGGAACCTCTCTTCAGGAAACATCTCACCCTGGCAGAGCTCTCAACTCCCAGAATCCCCTTTACCCAGCTCAGGTGATTAGAGACCAAGGAACAGCAGATGGGGCTGACTTGCAGGGTAACTAGTTGGATTTACAGGTCTCTGAGAGCAAGAGAGAGGAGAGGAAAGCTCTTGTAAATGAGGAGATTATTATATTGGAACGGGCAGTTCCACAGAGATTCTCTGAGAGGTTGATGAAGGAGAATTGCCAGGGGTGCCTGGTTCTCCTTCTTGGTTACACTCTTCAAGGGCAATGGTCTGGTCTCTTCCGTCTGTCTCTGAGCCTCTATGTAAAGAAAAAGACATGAGTAAGGGAGGACCCAGAAACTGAAAACAGATTGCACGGTGGGGCTCAGATACTAGGGGAGCATTTGTATGATTGTTTTTCTAGCACCACCTGGTTCACAGAAGGGGGCCATAATGAGGCATTTATTTACCTGGTTCGCAGTCGAGGCCACTTCTTCCACTCTATGGCTAGCACTACCCCCAAGGCTACAACAACCACCACGATTAGGCTACTTCGGACAATGTTCCCTACAGTGCACTCCTGAGCAACAGGCCCTGTGGTGATGAAAGAGGAGAAACCGAGGCCATGGAGATTAGCGTGTGTATGTTCCCCTTGATCTGGTATTGCCCCACACTCTGGCCTTCTTTAGGGTTCACGTGGGAGCCATCTGTTCAGACTACAGAGGGGGTGGGCAGTGGCAGAGTTTATGCTGAAGCAGAAGCAGCCCTCCTTTCCTTGGGAAATAAGGCCTGAAAAGAAACCCACTCACTGTCTTCAAATATATTTAAGGTCCCACCTCCTCACCATCCTTAGGAGAAAGATGACACACTTCAGGTCCCTGGCTCCAAAGCTCCTCTATTCTCCTGATTTGGGATGTCTCCAAGGGGACTGTCCCTGGGATCCCAGGTGTGTCACACCAGGACCCTGGAGAGATTATTCTCTTACCTGCTGCCCCCACCAGCTCCAGGGGATCACTAGGCTCTGACCAGATATCAGGGTAGGCCTGGAGGCGGTAGCTGCAGCTGTAGTTTCCAATGCCTTTTCCTTCTACGTTGTTGATGACAAAGTCTCCATCCTCTGAAAACTGCTGAGGTGCTTCTTCTCCATCATGTTCTAGGACAAATTCAACACCTGGCAGGGGTCCTCGGCACTGAAGGGTGATGTCCTTCCCTAGCTTGAACATGGTGCTGGGCCAGGCTGACAGAGAGGGTTTAGGGGGCTTATCTGCAACCAACAAGGACACAGAGTTAAAAGAAATGATCCTGAACTTAGCCTTTTACCCCCTTATTGCTTACTGCTAAAAACTACAAAATCGTGACTTGTACTGAAGTCTCCAGGACCTTACCAGTCACCCAGATCTCCAGGGAGTCACTGTGATTTGAAGCTGCAAAGGGAGCAGAGTCCAAATAATAAACACAGCTATAGATCCCAGAGTCTTCACCTCTCACTGCTGGCATCCAGAAGTCAGCCCTGTACCCACTTGGCCTCTGTTGCTCTAAAGGCTCCTGAGCCCCCTCCTTCAACAGGACAAATGTTGAGTCTGGCAGTTCCCCTTGACACTGAAGAGTCATATTTTCGCCAGGGGCCACCATGGGACCAGGCTGGGCTAATAGGCTGGGTTTGGGGAGTAAGCCTGGAAGAAATGAACTCCTGGTCAAAGAGAAGAGGTCACTTTCCAGTGCATCACCCCTGGGGTCTCTGCTCAATAAAGAGGAAAGGCAATTGGTTGCCTCTCCTCGAGCTCTCTGAAAACTATCTCCCATGAACTAGTCTATTCCCTCCTTTCTACACTTCCATGCCCACTTGACAGCCTCTTCCCCTTACCTGTGACTAGGAGTTCCAGGGTGTTGCTAGGTTGTATCTTGATAGAACTGGTCCAGTCAGGGTGGTAGCAGCAGCTGTAACGCCCCATGCTAGCACCAGATATATTGGTGATGGGGAATACCCCGTCATTACTGGTGGATCCCCAGAGCTGCATTGAAGTGGCTTCTCCTTCTTTGTGCAGAATGTATCCTACTCCATGGACCGGCCCTCGGCACCAGAGAGTAACATTCTGCCCCATGGGAACCACAGAACTGGGCTCAGCAAACAACCATGGCTTAGGGAATGTGTCTAGAAAGAGACCAAGGTTGTAAAGTGGTGACTATAGAAACTTATGAGTTCCTGCTTAAATTAACACTCTATTTTTCTCCTCTTGGGCACAGTAGTTCCCCTCCGTGGCCTAGCCTAGCCTTCCAGGAGGAATTACTCTCCCTAACCCCTTCTCCAATGATCTTCATCCCAGTCCCATGTCTGGTCGGTCCTTACCAGTCACCCAGATCATAAGGGGCATACTGAGATATGACCCCCTGTTTGACATGGTTGTCTCATAGTAGATACAGCTATAGTTCCCAGAGTCCTCTGCTCCAACAGTGTGGAGAAGGAAGTCAGCTGAGTTCCCTGAGACACTCCGAAACTGTAAGGGAAAATGGGCTCCCTCCTGCAAGAGGGCGAACCTCATGCCCTGGAAAGTCCCTTGGCAGCGCAGGATCACACTCTTCCCAGGAAACACCACAGGACCTGGCTGTGCCAGGAGAGTGGGTTTGGGGTAGAATTCTGAAATTAAAGAGACCACAGCATGAGATAAACCCAGCCCTCACATCCTGCAAATAGCCTTTTAAAGTGTTATTGTAAGACACAATATATGTTTGTTGTTAAAAATTAGAAAATATAGAAAAAAAAACTAATGAAGGAAACACAATTCTACCACTCAAAGATAAATATTTTTAATATTTAATTGCCATTTATTCTTTCCATATATTCCCATGTCCATGCAGCTATAACTGTTTACATAATTGGGATTCCACTTATGCACAGTTGTGTAGTTGTGTAGTATGCAGCTGACATTTCAAGGTCTTCTCCCTTTCTCTGAGAGACATCCAGCCCACCGGTCTCTGACAGCCCAGCTAGAGAAAAAGTGGACATTGAGCCTAAAGCTCAATGCCAAGCCATAAAAATGTGCAGAGAAATAGGGCAACTTGAACCGAGCTCTTGGGATTAGACACCCCCATCTACCTCATTTATTTCCCCAGAAGTGAATTGCTTGCCTCCCCACTGCCTTTGTTTCTTGTTCCTGTAATAATAACATGAGCAGCTGTGCATCATGGACTGGTCACTATGGGCCAGCCGCTGTCCTAAGCACTTTCTCAGTGTGTTTTAGAAGAAACATTTCTTCCTCTCCCACTGACAGCCTTCCACCCACCATCCCAGGGTTGGCACCACCTCTACCTGGAGTCCCCCCTCCTAACCTGTCACCACGAGCTCCACAGGGTCGCTGGGCTCAGACCAGATAGAAAAGTCATAATATCGGCAGCTGTAATTCCCTCCATCACCAATGCCCACCGAAATGATTAGAAAGTGAGCTGCACTGGCCCCCGGACTTGCCCAGGACCTGTCACTGGACGCTATTTCACTTCCATCTTTGTAAAGAATAAAGCTCATATGCTGGTGGGGGGTGGAGCAATTGAAAGTCACTCGGGCACCAGGGGTGACCACAGGGCTCGCCCATGTCTTGAAGAAGGGCTTAGGGTACATTTCTAGAAGGCAAAAAACAAAAACAAAAACAAAAAACAAAAAAACAAAATAAACACAAAACCAAATTAAGAACAAGAAAGAGAGAAAGCAAATATAGCAAATATTGGTTCTAGGAGGCTTCTCTGCTTTTAAGTAAGTGCATTTAAAAAGTAAGGTAAATCCACTTTGCAGATGGACTTCTCACACAGGGACCCTTCAACCCCACCCCTCACTACCTCCAGATGAGTCCTCAGTGTGATCAGGGCAGGCAATGGAGGCTAGTAAAAAGGTAGAATTTTTCTTGGGGTTCTGCTGATTCTCTGAGCCTCAGTTTGCCCATTTGGACAAGGGGAAAATGGTACCTGCTTCACCCACCTTGAAGAGTTGCTCTATGGTGAAGTGAGATAATTGATGTGAAAATAATTAGAAAAATTAAATCACCCTCCACGAACCAAAGCTATTAATAACGATTACGGCTATTAATATCGTGCAGCCAGAGGCCCTGGCACTCCCAGCGCCACGCCTGCCTGGCTCTAAGATTGGACACAGGCTCTCAGGACCAGCAGCAAAGTTTGCTGCAGGGAGAGAAGTGTCTGACCCAGGGCTTTGCCTTTCCCTCCACCCTGCCCCCTTTCCTCACACACCCTTTGCAGCTCTACCTTTTATGACAAGCTCCAGCGGCTCACTGGGCTCAGACCACTTGAAGGGGCGTTTTTCAGTGTGAGTGCGGCAGCTGTAATTGCCTTCGTCTTTATCCTCCATTCTCTGGATTGTAAAGAAGGCTTCTCTTCCAATGGCACCAAGTTGCTGGACAGGTTCTTGCTCTCCCTCCTTATACAGAGCAAACCCCATGCCTGCCAGCCATCCTTTGCACCGGAGTTGTAGTTCCTGGCCCCGGATTGGGGGGGAAGCAGAAATGACAGGTTTGGGGAGGATGTCTGGAAAACAGAATGGGGTGAAAAAGGAGTCAGAAGTTTGCAGTTGCCCAGATGGGATACTCAGGGTCACTTTGTCAGCAAATAAAGACATTCATTCTGGGCTGGCCCTGGGCTCTTCCAGTCAGTCTCCTCACACTCTCTTTCCCATTCCGCCCCTCCCCCTACCCCATAACCCCCTACCATTTCAGTGCCCCTCCTCTCCTACATGCAGCACAAGCCCCTTGGGCTCCAGGGTCCCTGTGAGTTCATTCCCTCACTCCCAGGAGCAGTGTTGGAGTCCCAGGGGCACTGGGGATAACTCCCGGAGACCCTCTACATTTTCTTACCTGTCCCCACCAGCTCAAGTGCCTCACTGGGCTCCGATACAGCCATCTCCTCCCATGAATGGCAGTGGTAGCTCCCGGTGTGGCTCTGGGTCAGGGCGCCAAGGGGGAAGGCAGCCCGGACCTGCTCTGAGGCCGGGCGAGTGGCAATCCAGCCAGTCCCATCCTTCAGCAACACAAACTCCTTAGTTGAGCCAGAAGGGCTTCTGCACCAGAGGGTTAAGTTCTTCCACGGGGCCAGAGGAAAGTTGGTCTCTGCCCACAGCTCAGGCTTAGGGGTTGGCATGACTATTTCTAGAAACAGCAGAATCAATGAAGCCATCCTCCAGCCTCCCTTCCCCTCCCTCCTCCTTGCCCTTGAACCCCCTACCCAGATCACACTGCCCACCTCCCCTTGCAACCCAAATCCAAACCCTTTCCTTCTTTCCTTCCTTCCTCAGGTGCTGGGGAAAGGGGAAGCTGGTGTCTTATAGCTGAGCCTCAGAAAAGTGCAGAAGCTTGGAGGAAATTTTGCAGGCAGAAAGGCAAAGTTGGAGGCTGAATTTTGCCAGCAGCTTTAGCAAGTGCCCCTTCCTGGCTGTCCTTCCCTCCCAACCAGTCACTCCCTGGCCAATGACACTGACGCTCTGTAGTTATTTCGGATCTCCAGGGAGGAATGTCCCAGTCTGGAGCAGGAAAAACTCACCAGTCTCTTCTATCAATACCCCATTGCACAGTCCTGCAAAAGAAATTGCTGCCAGGACTCGGCCCCCTCCCCCACCGGGACTTCACCCCGGCCTTCTGCCCGGGCCCCTTCCCCCACTTGTACTCACCACAGCAGAGAAGGGCCGTGACTGTGAAGAGCATGGTGACCCCTTGAGCTGTTCCCAGCAACCAGGCTTCTCTAGTGAGACCAGAAAAGAGATGAGAGGAGTTGCTGGGATGAGGGGGAGGGTGGAGGAAAGGGGGCGGCAATTTATGTCATTGGCTTACTCGCTACCCAATGGGGACTGGATATGGCCAAGATAATGGGATATAATCTCATTTGACATCAATGACTTTTCTTTTTGAGGGCCTTGCCACCTACAAACCTCTTGCTCTTTCATGACCCACGTGTCCCCCCCGCCCCCTCCCCACTCCCCAGCCTATATCATATGTCAGCTCCCCATGGCCCCTGATTAGGCTGTTGCTGGAATTGAGATGTCAGATGTGAAAATGCTTTTATATTATTTGGAGCTCTCAGAACCCCTGGAGCTCATTGTGATCGGCAGCTCTGGGTGGTGTGTGTGGGGGTGGAGGGAGAAACCGTGAGTATTTCTCAGTCATCAAGTTTAAGTTCGGAAGCAGTTGTTGTGGCAGTATTGGTCCTCAGACCCACCTGCCTCACCTGCCTTTGTTATGGAAGGGTTGCCTAGGCAGCTGTGATGAATTACTAGAAGATTGTCAGTGCCGAGCCAAGCTTTTCAGAGAGTAGAAACAAACTCTCCCCTCACCCAGATTATAACTAGAAATGTGCAGCAGCTTTGGGTCATGAGTCTTATAGTATTAGATGATATTAACCCAAAATCCATTGGACAATTTTTACTTAGAAAACACTGACCATCCTTCCTGGTGAGGAAAACATGATTTTCAAGCTGCTTGCTCTGAAATCTGGTTCCTGATCTTATTCTTTGATGCAGTGTTGCTGGGCTGGGGTAGGGCACATAAAGCTACATTTTATTTTTTCTAACCACTGGCTTGGAGATTACTCTAATGAGTACGGGACTCAGGTCAGGTTCCGGAAAGAAGTAGAACTTGACCCCTGCTGAAACTTTTTGAAAACTCAAAGGGTGGTGGTTTTTGCAGAAGGCTTAGGTGGCTCCCTTCTGATTGCCCAAGTATTCTGTCCCTCAGATTCCAGTGGAAAACACAGACACATATAATCATAATCATAATCCATTGTGCATTGAATACTCCCAGACACACTGACCACAGTTGCAGGGCGGGGGGTACAGCCAGAAGCAGGGAGTAGGGGGAAGTAGACAAGGTATTCAGGAGCTAACATCCCTACTAGGTCAGAAGTGGTCATTTCTCTCCTTGTTCCCAGTAGAGTAGCCTGAGCGCAAGCCATGGGGATGAGAGAGGCAGATGGCCCAGAGCACACCACAGAATCAAAGGAAATGGCAGGAGAATCCGTTTGGCCTGTGAGTTTGTGAGTCAGAGGAAACAGTCTGATTCTGTTGCCCCATCCAATATCACATCAGATGGCCATCCAGGTCAAGTCTATATTCCCAGAATGCTCTGCACAGGTGGTTGGAGGCCACAGTGTCAGAGACTGGTTACTAAGGCAACTAGGATGCGTCACAAGGCTTAATAGCTCCTGAGAGCTAGGGATAACGGTGAAAAGTTGGGATAGGAGTTGGATAACAGTCTGGGAGACAGGACAGCATGGCTTCTTACAAGAGGAAAAATCCAGAACAAGTTAATGAGGGAGACATCAATCATCTCTGAGGGCAGGATGGTTTGTGGGCGAGATTTGGGCACCCTCCAGGGGGGGATGTCAGTGAATGCAGTTCTGATTACTCCTCTTGCCTCTGAGAACTATGCATTTCTCCACCCGCTGGCTTGAGTGCTGACCCCTCTGTGAGGCGAAAGAGACAGGTGGGGTGAGAAAGTCTTGTTCCCTAAGCCCAGAAGATGGGGGTTCTATAGGGTTTGCCTCTGTGGCTTGTCTCAACTAGGGCATGACTCATTCCTCAGACTCTGTTAGGTTGGGGAACAGGGGGCTGGGACAAGACAGTTACCTGATTCTGAGTCTCCGACACTTCCACCTTATCCACAGCACTACCAACAGCAAGGCAACAAGCTGCATGATTAGAGACAACCTGATAGCTTCATTCAGAACGTAATTCCAGGTGAGATAGCCTGTGGCCAGAGAAGACCAGAATCAGAGGCCTTGATGGGGACAGGGGCAGGTGAATACATTCATGGGGTGAGGACAATCTGGTTACTGACAGTGCTTATATTGAGAAGATGAGGCAGAAGTGGCCTTCTTTTTCATGGAGAATGGGAGCCTTGAAATTATCCTGCTAACTGCCTTTGAGGAATTGTGAGACCACCCCAGGGGAAGGGTGCAGAAACCCAAGGGCTCTGATTTTCAGGCCTCTGACTCCCTTTCCCATATCTTTCTGGGCACTGATCTGGGATCCCTGGGGTATGGAGGGGAATTCCTCTGAAGAGTTATCCTCTCACCTGCTGGCCCCATCAGCTTCAGGGGCTCACTGCGATGTGACCAGATGTTAGGATGTGTCTCTACACGATAGCTGCAACTGTAGGTCCCTGTGCCTTTCCCGTCAACATTACTGATGATGAAGTCTCCGTTTACTGAGAATTTTTGGAATGTTTCTCTTTCTTCCCATTCCAGAGAAAATTCCAGTACTGGATGAGATACTCGGCACTGAAGGGTGATGGCCTTTCCTAGCTTGAACACAGTGCTTGGCCAAGCTGACAGGGAGGGTTTGGGGGGCTTATCTGAAACCAATCCAGAGACCAGGGTGAGAAGTGACCTCAAACCCAGTACCCTCTCCCCCAGAAAATGTTTCTGAGCTCCCCATTTGATCTTCTCTTCCTTTCCACTTCCACTTGGCCAGTGGCTTCAAGATTTGACTGTGCATTAGAATGCCTTTGCCCACCCCTTGGTGATCTAAAGATTCCTGGTTCCTTACCTTCAATCAGGAAGACATCATACCTGTAAGCTTCCTCTGGCCTAAAGAAAAATAATTTTCCCAGGGGTTACAATGGGGCTGTGCCATACTGAGAGGTGGAGCTTGAGGAACAATCCTGGGAGACAAGGTCCCTAAAGTTTTGGAAGAAAGTTCTACACCACCTTCCTAGTGTGTGTGTGTGTGTATGTGTGTGTGTGTTTTGCTCATAGCTCTCAGAGGATATGAGGCTACCAGCTCCTTCTTACAACACCACAATGATGATAAAAACAAACAGGTTGATAATAAAAACAGTTGTTAACACTTGCCTACAACCATAAGCTCCACAGTGTTGTGTGATGGCATCCTAATGGAGGTCTTCCAGCTGAGAAGATAGTGGCAGCTATAGATGCCAGTATCACTGTAGGTTACATTGTTGAGGAAGAATGATGTGTTGTCATCGATGCTGGTGGCATCCAAAAATTGAAGTGGTTTGTCTTCTCCTTTCTTATAGAGTGCAAGACCCACTCCATCCACTGGTCCTCGACACCGTAGGCTCACATTCTGACCCATTTGGACCACAGCACTGGGCCGAGCAAGTAGCCAGGTCTTGGGGAAAGTGTCTAGGACGAGACCCAGAATAAAAAGCACTAGTGATTTCACTTCCTGCTCCCACTCCTTAAGATTCTTTTCCTTCTCTTCCTCCAAACCACCTTTGGAAAAACCTGCCTACACCCAGTTTTACAAATTCTGCTCCCTTCTCTACTGTTAACCCTGGCCACAGGATTAGGTTCTCCAGGGAGCACAGAGGGAGATTTATATCCTTAGCCATTAACCTAAGTTTCATGGCATACCCGTCTCTTACCAGTTACCCAGATTTTCAGGACATCACTAAGGAGTGAACCTCTATATGATGCATCATAGTAAAAACAGAGGTAATGTCCAGTATCTTGGATCTTCAAAGACTGGAAGAAGAAATTTGCCTCATTTTTTATTGTCTTCTTGTGGTAAAAGGACTTCTCCAAGTCTTCAACCCTCATTAGAGCAAAGGTCATTCCATAGATTGGCCCTTGGCACCTGAGATTCAGGCTTTCTCCAGGTGCCATGATGGGCCCAGGATGGGCTGTCAAAGTTGGTTTGGGGTAGAGTCCTACAAATGGAAGAGACCCTAAAGTTAGAGGCAAGATGATTCTTTCCTGTTGTCTTCTGTTTTCTCTTTCTTAATTTCTTTGAACAAGAAGTGGTAGCTGAAGTTTACCTTCTCTTCCCTATCCCTTCCTTGGATCTCTGCCTCTATAACATAATCAAGGGTAGATTCACTTATGCCCCTGTTCTCTCTCAAGAATCTGCCAGCTTCACTGAGCTCTAACCATGTGTAGGGGTGTTTCTCAGTGGAAGATCTACATCTATAATTCCCTGTATCTTTAGGCCCCTGAAATGCCAAATGTAGTTCTTTCAACCACCAGAAAAACCAAACCTCTGAAAATAACATTGTTTTCATCTTTGCAGAGCATGAATGCCACTGAAATATTAAGGAGAGCTTTTGAATACATTAAGCTCATTTAAGACCCTACTTCTACAACAAGACTGAAAGAAGCCAATAAAGAGGGTTTGGCCAGTAAGTCTGCAACCCAAATAAATCTTTGTTATGGGGCCACACATTCCTTTCCATGAATTGTTTCTCCAAGGAGATTTTACATGAAAGTGAGGGCAAACCTCACCTCCTACCACTCCTTCCTACCCCCACCCCAATGCCAGGCACACTTATCTATTCATTAAGGAAGGATAAGCTCTTTCATATGCTCACTGAGCATTTAGTATGCATCAAGCATCATGTAGGTCTAGGTGTGTATGAGTAAAGAAGACACAGTCTCCGCTAGCAAAAAGCTCATGAACTGGTTGGTGGGGGATATTGGTGAACAGGTAACTACGGAAGTGTATGTTAGTGGAATCTATGCTGAAAGGGCATGAGTACAACAAACATTCATACACTCAGTTCAAACAGGCAGTTTTTGTTCTTTGATCCTCAATAAAAAGCTATACTAACAAAATTAATATCTACCATTTATTGAGAACTTATATGCCAGGCACTGTACATATATATTTAGGCAAATCCTCACAACAACCCTGTGAGGTAGGCATTATTATTAAACCAGTTTTGCAGATCAGGAAGCTGAGGCACAGAGAGAAGCATTACACAATAGATCAGATAGATACTGTTATCCCATTTTTAGAGTAGAGGAAGCCAAAGCACAGAAAAGTGAAGTGACTTGCTCAAGACCACACAGGGAGGCAGTGTCAGAAATAGAACTAGAAACCAGTATTACTGCTTCTAAGTCTAGGGTACTTTCTGTAGCACCACAGCTTTCCCCAAGCCTATTTAGCTGGATAGAGAAACTAAAGCAAATGTGGCCAATTCCATCTAGAAACCTCCAGGCCATGGGGTGGGGGAGTTCGGGCTGGGACATGTCTGGCATTTTACATTTTGGGGAAATTTCTTCTATATTTAGAGATTGGTGCTGCCTTACTAGCTCTACTGATAGGGAACCAAGGTGATTTATAAAGCCATTTCTAAAATATGAGCTATCACATTCTTTGTCATTTGTTTTTTTTTGTTTTTACTCACCAACACTAGCAATCCATTCTGTTTTCCACACATAAAAATAACAATTACAAATAAAATACATTTGCAAATTTAAAACTCCATTTATAAGATTGTAGTGGCAGTGCCTGGCACATATTAGGTGCTCAATAAATACTGGTTGAATTAATGAATGAATGCATGATATTCAACAAGTTGAGAACAACAAAGCTGTGATGAGCTGAAGCTGCTGGCCAGTTGGCTGGGCTCCTTTACTAGCCAAATGATTGGCTCCCATACATCTGCCTTGCAGCACATGCCATTCTAATTTATATCTCAGTAAAACTTCAAACGACTGTAGCTCATGGGGCCTTGCAGGGCCTAGAAACTGGCTGAGGAAAGTAAAATCAGAAACCCTAGCTCAACCAGCCATGATACCTGGGACAACAATTGCCAGATGCCAGCAGCCATAGCCACACCCACCTGCTACAACCAGCTTCAGGGGGTTGCTGGGCTCTGACCACAGGGTGGGGAGCATCTGGATATGAGTGCGGCAGATGTAAACCCCTTCATCCTCAGGTGTCAGGTTGTCAATGGAGAATATGGCCATTGTCCCAGTTGGGACTTGGTAATCCACAGGCTCTGCATATCCCTCTTTAAACAGCATGAATACCAAATCCTGCAGCCAGCCATGGCAGAGGATGTTAACATTACATCCAGGAAGAGGGGGGGTCTCAGCCTGAATCCAGAAGATGGGCTTGGGCAGTTGGCCTGGAAGGATAGAATGAACTGGAATTAGGTAAAGCAAGGATAGTACTGTCTAGGGAGCAGCAGAGGAGAGCTCTACTTTAATTGAGGTTTCCCTGTATGATCCTTATTTGCCACCCCTCCTTCTCCCATCTCTGCTCCAGAGTCTGCATCCCCCCTCTGCATTGCCCAATACAAAGTAGGCCCTTATTTACTAACTGTGGGATGCGTGCTTGCATGCATTTGAGAAACAAACTCTCCCCTGGAAGGCAAGTTTGAATCTCAGGAGCTGGAGTTGATTCTTGAGTATCACTGTCATCTTACCTGGTGCCTCCAACTCTAGAACTTTACTGGGCTTTGACCAGCCTGTCTCCTTCCAGTAGCAGCACCGGTAAAGACCTGCATTGGACTCAGTAAGGGCACCTATAAGGAATGAAACTTGGAAGGTCTTGTGGGAAGGGCGGATCCAGGTCATCTGTGTCTTATCCTTCAGCAGCAGGAACTTGCTTGATATCCGAGAGGGGCTTCGGCACCAAAGCGTGATGTTCTCCCAAGGGGCCTGGGGGTAGTTGGACTCTATCCACAGCTCCGGTTGAGGGTCCATCACTGTTATTCCCAAAGATCAAAAAGATGTGAGCAGTCCAACCCTCTCCCTCCCATAACATGTCCCACAATGTCCCTTAAAATTAGCCCGGACCCAGATCCCTCATTTTGTCTTCCCTTGGGGACAGGAGTGTACTCCTGTGGGGCATCGTATAAGAACCCCAAGATATTTTGTCAAGGGGTCCAAATGAATTGGAGAATAAAGTCTGATGGTCTCTTTTCCATCTGAGATAAAGCTTTTTCACCATGCCATAGGAAACCAAGTCCTCTGATTCCCAATCAGCCCAATCTATCTCTGGAATCTCAAGGCATTATGTCCAAGGTCATGCAGACACGCCAGCATCTTGGATCCTTTAGGAAGGAGGTGCCTGAGAGGGCAGGACTCACTTACCTATCGATGTCATACCCAGACTCATCCCTGAAAAGAGAGATTATGGTAAAGGAGAGCTCCCTTGTTGTCTCCATCCTGTGCTCAAACCTCAATACTTTCCTCTCCCACCCCTAATGAGTGGGTACCTATGACAGGGTCACTTGCCCCTCACCCCTTCCTTGTACTCACGAATGCAAAAGAGCAAAACAGTGAATGTCTTCAGCATGGTGGCCCCCTCCCCTGGTCTGTCCAGGGTCATGGGGCCTCTGGTGCTGGCTGTGTGCTCTGAGTCTTGAAGAATTTTTCTCCTCAGCAGGTGGTGGGGTCTAAAAGCAGAAATGTTTTTACTCAGAGGACTTGTCCTGCTCCTTAAAGTTTAGTTTAGATGGCTAAATTGCATTTGACAACCCTACATTGTACTTCCTCACAGGCATGCAGGGTATTACAAGGTCACCTGCTGCTTCCTCTCCTTGCTCCTTTCCCTCACTTCCCTATCCTCCTGCTCAAGGTCTTTGTTGGTATCAAAGATGTCAGATTTGTTGAAATATGGATTTGTCTCTGGGATCTCAGAAGCCCAGAATAGCCTGCAGAAGCTCCACAGGATGGGGGAGATGGGAGGTGCAGAGTCACCTTTTCAGATATCCATACATATATATATATGTATATATGTGTATATATATACGTATATATACACGTGTATATATATGTATATATACATATATATGTGTATATATACGTATATGTGTGTGTGTATATATATATATATAGAGAGAGAGAGAGAGAGAGTCCTCCAACAACTTAAGAGAGGGGGCATTACTACCATCCCCATTTTACTGATGAACAAACTGAGGCTTAGAGAGGTTATATAATTTGCCCAAAGTCAAAAGATATTAAATATTAGAGCCCAAATGAGAATCCATGTTTAACTCCAAGGCCTATGGATCTAAAACAATGATTTAAACTCCCAGAGGTACCCTTCACTCCCTCTTCATCCTCCCTTACCCCTCTCACTTGATCCCTTGGATATCCTTCCCTTCCATAGAATGCTTTAGATCCAATATTACTCTCATTCTTGTCTCCTACCCCTAAAAGCTCAATACCCCAGTGTCAAGCATGTGTTAGAAAATCAAGCTGCTTGAGTTAATTTACATAAGGTCTAAATGATTCTTTCGTTGCCCTTAACTTCTAAACAGTTTTGTTGATTGCCTCTAAGGGAAATGGAATTGTTTGAATCTCAGGAAATACGGCAAAGATATTTGAGTTCAGGGAGGCTTTCCATTCTCCCTGACCAAAGTCATTATTTACCATAGGCCTTGCATATACACAAGGTAGACTCTTGAGCTTTCATGCCTCTCTCCACCTCCCCCCACAGTAACCTTTCACCAAGGGAAGGTATGTCCCAGCCATGCAAACTCAAGCTAATTCTCTTCCACCAACTTTCTACTGGGAGTCTGAAGTCCTGGCTGACTCCAGCTGTTATTAAATCTTAGCTCAGAAGAGTGGGGAAGAGGCAGCTCCCAGAATAGAGAAAGGAACTGATTTTGCTTTTCTAGACTGACCTTGGACCTCAGCCTCTAACTTGCCCCAGTGCTAACACTGGGTAGGATGGAGGAGCAGGAAGAGGAGGATATTTCGTGTTCACAATATCTGGACTGTAGGGAACAAGTGGACAGTGAGAAATCCAAGCAAGCATAGGTCCATTGTACGTTTTTCACTTTGTATCGAAGGATTTTCAGATTACCCACTCTGAATTTTCCTTATCTGTAAAGTGGGGGAGTAATATCGACCTAACATTATTGTTGTGTTGGGTTAGAGATAATACATGTACAGTTCCAGGCACATAGTGAACATTACATTTTAAAAAGATGCTTATTTTTTCTTCTTTTCAAAGGGGGCATCCAACTGGTGTAGGGCCCTAAAGATGCCCTTTCCATCTCAGTTCCTACAGTCCCTTGCTCCCACTCCTCTCAGGGCCAGGCCAAAGCTTGGATGCTACCCTGTTGCTTTGTTACCCTGGGGCTTTGGGCCAGGAGTTTTTGGGGGAAGCCAGGTTCCACTGCCAAGGGAGAGGTTCAACCTGGGATTACACCCAGGAAATGCCATCTGAGGTTTCAGCCTTGCCACTTGGACCCCTAAACCAGGATCTTTGCCTACTGGGGGATTGAGGGGAGTCAGGGAAGCTGGGCTTTTTGGCATGGCTGACCCCTCCTCAATCACTAAGGAAATTGTACCATTTATATTCAGCCCAGATGATGAATCTTATACCGGGGGAACATGAGAACAGCCCCAAGCCTTGGGTTAGTTGGCCACGCCCATTTTGGCCTTTCACCCCACCCCCACCCCCAACTTTGGCTGCCTAGCCGTTTTACCCTTCCCTCCTACTCCACCCCAAGCACTTTCCCCACCCTTAGGCAGCGCCGCAGTGCTTTTGAGGGTGACATATCTGAAATGTCTAATGGCTCGCCCCCTGCATAGCTTTGAGGGCTCCAGGAATCAAAGGGGTTGGGCTCGGCGGGGTGCCGGGTACATGCTCCGCTGAGGGTTTGGAGGGAAGACTGAGAAGGAAAAGGGGAGATATCTACAGTGCCCAGAGATTCTCACCGAGGCAGGTCTGGGATCCGGGAAGGAAAGGAGAAAGGCAGGAATGAAGGGGGTGGGGGGACAGACTGGGGAGCAGTTTGATTTACGGCAATTAATTACAGCAAGGAGACTCTTTCGGGGTTTTGTTTAGGATCCGGTGGCCAGTATTTAATCTTCAGCCACTGAACTATGCGCTCATTTGTAGGTACTTACGGTAGTTGAAGGCCCGCTCCGATGTTGGAGATTCTCCAGTGAGCTCCTCCAGATGCAGCAAACTGCCCGGCATGAGAAGAGCTGTCTAAGGACAGCCTCTTCGGCTCTGAGCCCCGCCTTCCTCTCTCCCCCGCCCGCCTGCGGGCCCGCCCCAACCTCCTCCCCTCCCTGCGCCGGGCTCTGGGAGCCCACCTACACCAACTCTGCCTGGCACCTGCAGTCCTCTGACGACGGGGATTTCTACGCCCCTCCCAGCTCCCCGCCTCTCTCCGGACTCCCTGCAGAGGTTGCTGGAGCCAAATTCAGGCCCCTGCCCCCTCGCCTGTCTCTCAGAGTTTCATTGGGTCACTGTATTCTGGGGGGGAGAAGGCCAGCTCTCAAGAAGATTTGTAGATCCTTCTCTCCAGCTCCCCAATACCTTTATCGGGATCTCAGATCTTCCCCTGCCCATTTTAACGACTCATTTATGCATAAACATCACCACAGTTTAAGTGCCTACTATGTGCCCCTGGGCCCTGGGATCCATTATTTCTCATCTTCAGAGCAACTCTGCAAAATAAGTGTTACTCCCCTCAGTTTTACAGATGAGGAAACTGAAACTCAGAGAGGGTTAAGTAACTTGGACAGCCTTCAAAGTCCATCTTGGGGTAAAAGCCCAGGCTTTAGAGACATACAAATGTATATTTTAGTCCACATTTTACATTCAATAGTTGTGTGACCTCAAGCAAGTGAGTAAACTCTCTGAGTCCCAGGTTCCCCAACAGTAAAGTAAAAAACAAACAAACAAACAAAAAACAGCAGAACCTATTTCACAAGTCCTCAATGGGATGATGTAAGTAAAACTCACAGCACAATAGGCCTAGCATATAGTAGGTGCTCAATAAATGGTAGTGGTTGCTGCTGCTACCACTACTACTACTACTATTAATCTGTAAGCCCTTCCCCAAATGTCTTAGAGTAACATGATTTTAATAATATAGAGCAACCTTTCACAAATGTTGATTATGAAAGACTTTTTATAATGATAATGTATGAATAAGACACTAATCAAAGCTCCTGATATATAACATATGATGAGATTAAAGTATAGCATCCAATGGGCTCACAGACTAATTGATAAGAAATATCAACATGATAGACTAATTGGCTAAAAAATAGACAAATTTTTCTTTATGTACATTTCCTTTTTTTTAAGACAGTCTCACTCTGTCGCCCAGGCTGGCGTGCAGTGGTGCGATCTTGGCTCACTGCAACCTCCACCTCCCAGGTTCAAGCAATTCTCCTGCTTCAGCCTCCCGAGTAGCTAGGATTATAGGCGCGCACCACCACACCCAGCTAGTTTTTGTATTTTTTAGTAGAGACGGGGTCCCACCATGTTGGCCAAGCTGGTCTGGAGGCCTCAGCCTCCTAAACTGCTGGGATTACAGGCGTGAGCTACCATGCCCAGCCTTTTATGTACATTTTCTACCTGCATAAAAGATTTCAAATTATCTAATGAAAAACACTTTAATTCAAGAACAAACTGTGTAAAAATAAAGTAACAGCTCTTTTACGGCCAAATCGATTATCATATCTTCATGCATCAGGTGATATCAATTGTGGCTTCCATTATAAACTATAGATTATTGTGTAATGAATAGAATAGACATATGAATAAAAAGATGTGTTTCTGGGCAAGTTATTTAGCCTCCAAGCCTCAGTTTTCTTATTTGTAAAATGGGGATAATAATTGCACTTACTACAATGAAGGGTTTGGGGTAGGATTGAATGGAAACCTTCCTGTAAGCCACCACATAGCACCTAGGACACAGCAAGCAGCCATTGATTCAACACAAATGTTAAGTACTTTCTTTGTGGCAGGGATTGTTCTAGATGCTGACAATTCAGAAAGGATGACAGTTTCTCTTCTTAAGGAGTTTGTAGTCTTAAGGATAAATCATACTAGAGAAGAAGTAGGAGGCAGCCAGAGAAGGAGGAGCCTTGAGAATCAAAGAGGATTGCAATAGAAAAGAACATCAAGTAAGTCATGATAGTATGTGTTTGGATAATTGCAAGCACTTTGCTTGTACTGTGTGCCTAAACTAGGGAGCAGTAGCAGAGAAGGAGGGGAGGGTCTGAGTTCCCAAAACATTGAGAAGGCAACATTAGACAAACTTGATGGTTGTTTGGAAGACAACAGTAATAGTTATTATCTGTCAGGGTGAAAACATCCATGCCAATTTTCAAAACATTTACAGTATAGAAGAGCTTCAAGAAAGTGGAGCTTGAAGGATAGAGGTGAAGCACCAAGGTTCACAGGGTGTTGTGGGAAGCCTTTCTCCATAAGCGAGTCTAATGTAAGATGATGATATTTTTTAAACCTAACTCTGTTTTATATATCCCAAACAGGAGAAGCCCAGGGCAAACGTGATCCCTTCCCAGTGTTGTACTGATGTTGGCTAGCTCTGTATGGTTCAGGAGAACCCAATGTGCACATCTTATCTCATCCCAGCATTCAATGACATAATGATAGTAGCTTGAAAGTGGCCATGGTCAGAGAATTTTCACCACAGTCAGGGAATTTTCACAACCAAAGAAGTAAATGCTACAAATCAAGTTTCTCCCAGCAACCTTCACATCTCTGGAGCTGTTTTTAAACATTTACTAGCAAACCACTTTTTTTCCAGTTTTATGTTTTAGGACAGTGATTTTTACTGGGAAACAGGAAGGTTTCCAAACTGCTCAAGGATCCTGTTAAGTTTCATACACTCTCAAGAAAGTTATGAGCACTGTGCTCCATTCCCCTGTCCCCAACCTCACTACTCTAGTAAGCCATCTGAGGACTGTGTCAGATCTCTGGAGAGGTCTGTGCATTCAAAGTTTGACTGTGTGTTTTAGCATCCCACCCCACTCCTCAGCCAGTCCCAGGCCCCATCCCTTTCTGCAATGGAGAAGCAATGTGGAGTAGACCAGTGAGGAACTCAGCTGGGACTAAGCAAGTGGCATTCTGGGGCAGGGAGGAGGCCCAACCAGACAGATTAGGTTCCATCGGCAAGACCTGATGAGGAGGGGGTTAGGCTTTGGAGGTGGGGAGGTCAAAGCTGCAAAGGAAAGCTGGGGCCAACTCACAGAGCTTGAATTTCAACTTATCTTTTGTCAAGCACTTTAATTATTAAGGGCAGAGTTTGGGGCACTAAGTCATTTCCAGAAGCTATAACTGAGGGCATTTTCAGGAGTGTGCAGGAAGCTTCCTAGAATAAACCAAATTCAAGTGATGAATTAGAACTAAAACTTATTTAATCAAAACACTCATAGTGGGGCATTAGACATTAGATAGAGGCCTGGATGATCAGGCTTCTGGGTGCTTGTCACAAAGCAAACCAACAATGTGAATACCTAGGTGAATTTAACAAGTTTAATGGGTGGAGGGAGAAAATGAGGATTTTTGTGTGTGTGTTTCAGTGTTAGCAGAATCACAAAGTTCTTTTTGGTTTATGTACCATTTACCAAAAAAGGTAATCTACTAGTCCACTGTCCCCAAATGACAATTCTCTTAGCATCACAATATGGCTTTTGTTTATACGAGGAACAGTGTGTATCTGAGTACATGGTGGGGGAGGGTGTTCAGAGACAGATATCCAAAATGCAGGAGAGCTCCGAAAGTGGGCTTCAAAGTGTTTCAGTATTCCCTTTTCCTGTGTTGGATGAAGTTGGTGGCTCCAGAATGAAAGGAGGTAGGCTCAGCCTCACTGCCTAGAGCAGGCAGGCACAAGTTCTATAAGCAGTTAAGGCCTGATCCAGGAAGGATGCTTCCAGATACCAGTGCCAGGAAAGCCTTTTTCTGTCTCTGAGTCTGACTTGCCCCCAGTGTGTCCAAATTGTAGGCATTTGCATGGTGGGGCAGGGGTGGGAATGGGTGTGTTGTGGTGGGGGGTGGCGGGGGGGAGGGGGGAATGCCGCTTGGGAAGGCACAACTGGTCTCTCTAATATTTATTTACTCATAATCACTTGTCCAAAGGAAACTATAGAAGTCAATAATTTGGTTCTTTTATTCCTATGTATTGTATGATTAAACAATTATATAATTAAAATTAGGTAAAGATGGCTAAACTGCAAGAGCAACACAAATTAGCAATTTAAAAACTCATCATTGCAATATTACCAACTGTTTATAATCTGTTCCTAAAAACATCAGTTTACAGGCAATTATTTAAATACACATGCGTCTCTTCCAATTCTACTTGTTTTGTGATCTAGGATATGGTCAAACTTTCTAAAAGATTCATGTACCCTTGACAGAAGATGAGGAAATACTTTCTCCATAAAAGTCTGTTAATTTCATATAATTGATTGCTTTCAGGTCGACAATACAAATTATTTTTTTCTTAATCTATCATATTTCAATGTCTCCCTATCCAACTCATGCTTAATTATTATCTTGCTGTTTTCATTTTCTCCCTCCCTTTTATCCCTCCTTCATTCTTTCCCATTTTCCTTTTTGTACTTTCCTTATCATCCTTTCCCATGCATTCTGTATGTGTGTGTGTGTGTGTGTGTGTGTGTATAGCTATAGATATACGCACATAATAACAACTTGGTACAACCGTAAATTTTTACTTCCTTTTCCGCTAATCACCCTGGCAAAAACGCAATTAGTTATAAAAATAAGATCTACACTCTCTTAAGAAATGTGGCTTTGAAAGTGAATTTAGTCACTTATCTCCGCAAGTATCTTCTCCCTGGGCTGCAGCTGTTTTTAGCAAAACCAATAGTTTGGGAGTTTTACTGACAAATGCCTTGAAGTCATCTTGACTGCCAAAGATTTTCCTCTCATCTTGAAATAAGAAAGATAGCTTAGCTGAATGGTTCACGTGGGGCTTCAAGCCCAGGAACTTCAACTAGTAGATTTTGCTTCAAATTGGTCTCTCATCCACTGTTACTAAGGTATACTCAGGTGTCAGTCCTATATTTATCTTGTTGAAAATCACTTCTTTTTTGAGCAGCTTCTGAGACAATTTCTTTATCTTTAAAGTTTAAGAATTGTACAATAATATGCTTTGGACTTTTAGTATGAGAGATACATTTGAGTGGGAACTTATAAATTTTCTCTGTATATAAGTCGAGATCTATGTTTAGCTCTGGGAAATTTTTATCAACAGTTTCCTTAGTAATGGTTTCAAGGCTAATCTCTTTATTTTCTGCACCTTCAAGGATGCCAGATACATAAATATTGTACCACCTTGATGTGTTTTTGAGATCTATCATGTTTTCTTGCACCATGAAGAACTGTTTTCTTAGATGTTTTATCTTTTAAGACTGAAGCTCAATTTTGTCCTCATTTGTACTGATTCTCTCTTCCATGATATTTATTCAGCAATATTTCTTTCTTAGGGTTTCTTTCCATTCTTTGGCCTCACTAGTAGTGCCCCACAGTCTTTGCTGAGCTTTTCCTGTGTGCTTCTTAAAATGTCCACATGGTCTTGCATCAACGCCCTCACCTCGGCCCTTTCTCTGGGTTCTGCCTGCTGCTCCTCCAGGACAGCCATATCTCTTGAATTCTCTGGGCTTCCTGGTTCCTCCTCAGCATCACAGTACTTATTGGTTGCTACTAAACTTGTTTTTATCATTTTTCTCATTCTAGATCAGGTTTCATTTTCTTTTTGTGCTACTCTCATAGCTGAGGTTTCCATTGGCTTTGTCAGTGTTCCCAAAGCCCAGCAATTTGGTTCGGAGCACAGCTGCTCCTTCTATCCTCTCCCCGAGAAGCTCAGGAGCTGAGGTCTTTTTGTTGAAATGCAAGACCTATTTTAAGCTGAAATCCTCCGAAATGCTATAGGAAATTAAGATATCATCAACTGATGTTCTCATCTAACAGGATTAGAAGTAAGAGCTTCATAACCTTACAGATAAGGTAAAGAAGTACATAAGTGCATAAATAAAAATAAACACACACATATAAATATGTAAGTGCACTAACTACCTGAATACATAAATATACAAACACACAAAAGTAATATAAATGAACACACAAGTGCATAGACATAGAAATAAATATGAACGTAAAATGAGTCTCATATGTTCATAATATTTAGCTTCTGCCTGGCTGAGAGTTCACAGAATATGTTTGTGATTAAGCAACGAAGTACATCAGAATTATAAAGCAGGGAATGAGAGGAGTTTACCTACATGTTTCAGTGTTTGTGGAAAGGGATTTTGACTTAGTGTCGGGGGGTCGAATTTCAGTCCTGGCAGAGCCACTTACTAGCTGGGTAATAGTGTGACATTTGGCAAGCTACTGAAAGTTATTTGAGTCTCCATCTCCTCATCAGTCAAATGAGTATTCAATAACTGTGAGCTAAATCTGAATATAGAACTTTCTGTTTGCCTCATCCTAATCATTACTTTTTAAATATATCTTTTTACAGTGAATATCTGGGATTTTGATTGGTGGGAGTGGAAATAGGACTTGATAGGGAGGGGGAACCTGAAAAGGTCCCAAATGGATACCATCTCAGTTCCCAGATTCTTTTTGAACAATTAAAGAGTAAATATTCCATTTGACTATACCTAAAGTATTATAGAAAGATGGAAAAATACACTCTATCTTCAAGGTTATGAATTCGTGGGAGATATATTCATATTCACAGCTAAGGATGATATAATGCAGAACACAGTATGGAGCGTGAAACAAAGCATTGTCATAACATAGAGAGGAGAGCATTTAATTCCAATTTGCAGTGCTTAGAAGTTCTTCGTTCAAGTCCCCCAGACTCAAGCATCTCTGTCATTGAGCATGGTGAGGTCACCTTTATGGCCTCCTGCTCCAAACCATCTGCTTCACCCACCTGATGTCTTCCTGGCATCCCACCATATGATTCACATCTTTGGGAATACAGAGCAAAGAATCACAAAGTATTGTAGTGCATGGTGTGTGGAGATAGTGGCAGAAAATGAGGTTGGAGACCTGGACAGGAGCCAGAGCATTACAAACCATGTGTGCCCTAATAGCACTTTTTAGTACAATTTCATATTTGTGCCAAATGAAAGGCCAGGTCATGATCTAGGTCCAAACAGAGGGCTTTTAACCAAGCAGAAAATGACCTTCTTTAGCTCCTAATGCTCTCCCTGATGTTAGTTATGCTATGCTGGGCACAGATCCTCAGGGACAGGACTCAGAGGCCACTTTCTGAGCTGACAGTCCACCTGTTCCTCTAATTCAGTCTCCTAGTAGTTCAGGTTTCTGTTTCAAAAGAAAACAAAAACTGGAGATGGGACAGTTTACAATTAGAGTCACATGTATTAGACACCCATGTTTGAAGATGTTGACCCTTTTCAAAGCTCTAATAATTTTTAAATGAGGCTCTGTCTTAGACTTCAATGTATCCAAGCAGATAACGTTTAATGGGGTTTGTAGGAGAACATTTTAGAAGAGGAGATGGTGTGTAGGGAAAAGAAAATCGAAATTAGGTCTGGTAAATTCAAATGCAAAAGGTGATTTAATCTGATTCTCATCTGTGTTCTCAGAAATACTCAGAATTCGTATGGAAAATTAGTATAAGCACCTAATAGGATTAACCTAATAAAAATTAGAACAGGTGCTTGGTATTTCTACATTCAAAACAACCGAAAAATAGTCTTTAGTGCTCGGAGTGCTTAGGAACTGTGAGATCTTAGGAAAATGGGATTTATGTATTCCTGCATTTATTCAAAAATATTAATTGCACACCTACTTTGTTTTCTAGTTCTGGAGATATATCAACAAAGAAAACAGAAAAAAAACCATATATCCATCTATAAATATTTGTCGTAGGTATCTGAGTAAATATATTTTCTAGTGTTTGAATATAAGGGGCTATTTTTATAACTCTACTGTTACTAAAGATACAGAACTGACTTTTGCTCCAAACTATAACAACAAAATTCTTGGATGTCATTTAGCAATGTCTGGGATTGGTTTGGGTGTAGACAACTCTAAAGAGATTTTTGAATGGCCCTATCCAATTTTCTTTCCCTTAAGCCATTTGTTCAGAATCGAATGAGAAAGTAAGGCAGGAATGGTAGGAGTGTAGAAGAAAGCCCTTAGCATGTTTAAAAGGGGGTAGAGGAAAAGGCCATTTGGCATTAAATATCCTTTTGATTAACTATGTGACCTTTACCTACAGAAAATTTCTTCTTAGTGTTTTTAGCAAGATCTTCAGAAACTTAGGATGGCATAATCCAGTTGAGGAATTGCAGTGCCAAGGAAATCTACTCTACAATTGTTGTTAGGCACCATGATGTTAAAAATACATATTAACTAATGGAAATAGTGCTGGACACTAATTAAAGTATCCAAATGACTTTTCATTATTAATAACCCTGGATTTCAACAAGGAGCACTTGCTGTGGAAGTTCTGTGACTATCCTGGGCACAGTATGACAATATTTTAAAAATATGTACACCATGAAAGAATCCCACTTGAAATAGCTGTAAGATGGCACCAAAAAATTACCAAGTGGAACTTAGCATAGACTTAAAATGAGGTGGAAATTTATTCTTATGACTTGTATCTAAACTAAAAAGTAGTTTAAATTTTATATGCTTTGCAAAATATATGGCAGACTTAATACCATATGCTTTCTTGAATTTCAAATGGTTAACTCCAATACTCACTTATTTAGCCAACCTTTATTAAATGCCCATTATAAACAAGGAACACTTAAATATTTGGTGGAATAAGATGGGCAAAGAATGGATGGAAGAATGGATGAAAGAATGCAAAACCCTCTAGGCATACATTAGCAGCTAAAAGATTAACAAAATATTTTCACTGCCCTTCTAGTAACTAAAAGACTAGAAGAGGAGCAAAGACATGTAAGCAGATAAAAATTAAAATGTGCTAAAGTTTGATAAGAAAAGTGGAGAGAAAGTGGTCATGGAAGTTTAGCAAAGAGCAATATTCTCATCTGAGGGGGATCAGCGAAAGCCTTGTGGGTAATGTCACGTATGAACTGAAGTATGATTGGATTCATCTGGCAGCTGTAAATACTACATGGTTGCTTCTCTGACAGTAGAGACTTATTCATCTGTGTATCTCCTGTGCCTAATACAGAAATAATGCTAATAATAGTTAGTACTTATGAAGTGCTCACTATTTGCAAGGCATCACGTTGAGCATCTTACAAACATTGTCACATTTTCTTTCACAACACTCTGGAGCAGTGCTTATAACAATAGCAGTAGCAGCAACAGGGGCAGCAGCAGCAACAAGAGCAAACAATATTTGTTGAATGCTAGCTATGAGCCAGGCAGCAGTTTAAGAACTTCCTATAGCTATTAGCATCCATTTCTTAACAGATGAGATAACTGAGGCTCAAAGAGGTTAAGCAACTTGCCCAAGATAATACAAGCTAGTCAGAGGTAGACCGGGGGCAGTGGCTCACGACTGTAATCCCAGCAGTTTGGGAGGCCAAAGCAGGAGAATTACTTCAGTCCAGGAGTTCAAGACCAGCTTGGGCAACATAGCGAAACCCCGTCTCTACAAAAAATACAAAAATGAGCCGGGCGTGGTGGCGTGTGTCTATAGTCCCAGCTACTCATGAGGCTGAGGTGGGAGGATGGCTTGAGCCTGGGAGGTCAAGACTGCAGTGAGCCATGTTCACACCACTGCACGCCAGCGTGAGAGACAGAGCAAGACCCTGTCTCAAAAAAAAAAGAAAACATTAGTCAGAGGTGGAGCTGTAATTTGAGCCCAGGTCATCTGATTCTAAAACCCATGTTATTGTGGCTCAATACCTGTTGCTTAGAATAAGTAAATGTAAATGAAAAGAGGAAGAAAAAGAGATATTGTGAAGATAAAACCATTGAATCTACAAACTGTTGGGGGAGAAAGAGTAAGACCAAGAGCAAGACTGAAAGAGAGAGAGAGCGAGAAACTGTCACTGTATTTTCAGTCTAAGCTAAGAAATGTAAAGATTTTTCTCCTGTAAAAGATAAGCTCTCATATACTAGATTTTTAAAATTATTTTATAAAGTATTTGAGAAATGTTAAGATTTTAAAAAATATCTAGAGTAATATCCCATAAAGGTTACCTAGAGAAAACTTCAAAGAAGACACACAAAATGTACATGTTGGTTATTTTCTATGTGGTGAAGAATTATTGGAGATGCTCTTTTTTCTTCATCCCTGTATTTTATATTGCTACAACAAATAATTTATGATAAAAAAACAAAATTTGAGAAGTTGGGTAACAATTTAGGGCAGAATTTTTAAATAATCAAAATTATTTGTTGTTAAGAAATACACAATAGGCCAGCACAGCGGCTCATGCCTGTAATCTCAGCACTTTGGGAGGCTGAGGCAGGCAGATCTCTTAGGCCCAGGAGTTCAAGACCAGCCTGGCCAACATGGCGAAATCCTGTCTGTACTAAAAATACAAAAATTAGCCTGGTGTGATGGCATGCACCTGTAGTCCCAGCTACTCGGAAGGCTGAGAGGCAGGAGGATCACTTGAACCCAGGAGGTTGAAGCTGCAGTGAGTGGAGATGGCACCAGTGCATTCCAGCCTGGGTGACAGAGAGAGGCTCTGTCTCAAAAACAGAAAAACAAAACAAAAACAAACAACAAACAACAAAAAGACACATTTAAATATTTAGAAATTTATGTTAAAATGAGAAAAAATACACTGGTTTGAATAGGTAAAGCAAAGCAGCAGAAAGAAAATGTATATCTATACAGTGTGTGTAAGTGAATAGTTTATAGTTCATATGATGAGTTGCATTTCATATATACATATCATAATTTTAGAAATAATTTTTTAAAATCACCAGAATAATAAAGTCTTTACTCTTCCTGTAGCACTTATTTCTGTTGATTTTCCTTCTTTTAGCACCAATGCTGCCTACCTGTCTTTCCTAAAGTTGCCATTTGCACCAAAAGAAACCTATTCCTAGTTTACATAACTGATCATATTACTGATAATATCATTTGAAGAGTTCGCTTCTGCCCAACTTCTTAAATATCATCTTGAAATGATCACATCTTAATGTAATTACACTATTTTTACTGAGCTAACTAGCTGTTTAGTTGAATTTACTTGGATATTTGGTTAAATGGAAAGTCGGTAGGGGACTTTTGAAGAGTCAGGCAAAGAGAATTGGACAAATGGGAGGCTAATTGCCCAAAAAAGGCCCAAATTGTGGGCCTCATATGAAAATACAGATTGCCATGGGAACCAAGGAAAAAGAAGAGGAAGAAGATAGTTATTAGCGTTTTTGAAATTGCTTTTAGTTCTGCTGTCCAATTTTCATTAGGTCAGATCTGATGGCTGTTATTATTTTTATTATAATTCTTTGTCTATGTATAGCACCATTGTTTCTTTTCCCCCAAAGTGCTCATAGATCCATTTTGCTCATTTACCTTCACAACAATGCTATTATATAGAGCCTGGGTACATGGGGCCAATGCTTATTTTCTTAGCTAGCTTAGTGTACAGCACCTAATTGCAGAAAAACAATCTGTTCAGAGGTAATAGTGCTTTTGGACTGAATGTTGATACGTCATATATAATATAGCCATTATAATTGGTAATGGACATAACAGCCTTATGATACTTTTGAAAGATGCTATGAATAGTATTCTTAGCAGCTATAAAGGACTAGGCATACATTGAGGAGAACTGGAAATATACTAATTATGTATCTGGATTGAGAAAGTTTTCTTTAAATTTGTGTTCCCTCAGAGTTTAGGGAGAGTAATAAAAGCAAACAACAATCTAAATTTTCTCTTAAAATGAGAAGACCATTCTGTGATTTTATAAATCTGTCACCTTATAACTTGAGGTCATCTGCTAGAAATCATTCATGTGGAAAACATCAACAGAGAGGTTTTTCTAAGACTCATGTTTATCACAAGGTAATAAGGTTAGATTGAATTTTTTAATGTAATTTTAATTTCGGCTCTAAATAATTTGTATCTTTTTCAACATTAAAAACACAAAAAGTACACATAAACACCAAGTAAGATCTAAAAATTTCCTGAAGTACATTAGCCACCCCATTTATATAACGAATATCTTCTTTGTTTGTGAACATCTCAACATTAAGCTAGATAAGTAGATGCAAAAATGAAGAGAGTTTGATTTGTGATGCTGTCCATTGCCCAGCAACGAGGGATTATGGTTGTTTTTGCAGCATTGCACCATTTTAGGAGGCTGGGGACAGTCTAGGCATATGCCACTTTTTTTCCACCTTGCCTGAAACAAACAGCAAAATGAAAAAATTTAATGTATTATTTATCAACAGGTTAAATTTGAGAACATTTACATTTTAAAGATGAATTATGAAAATCTAAATGTCCTTGAATGCTTAATTATCTGTGCCTTCTTTCTGAAAAAATTAATTATCAAAATGAAAACAGAACAAAATGGTACATTTACATGACTACAAAACTGATGAGAGTTATTCTCAAAAATCTCTGAAATAAGCTTAATAATGCATCAAAAATAATGTTTAAATGTTCACAAATATGGAACATAAATGTAAAATCCTGCATTTGGATCCCCAAATCACCAGATGCACAAGCAGAGGATGAGATGTGACTAAGTAGCAACACACATAAAAAAGATTTAGGGGTTTTTAGGGACTGTAAGCTCAATATTATTCAGTTGTGTGTTGTGGCTGCATAGAAAACTAAATCCATCTTCATCTGCATTAGTAGAAAGATAGAGTCGGAAACAAGGGAGTGATAGTGCATCCCAGCTCTGTGCTTGGCAGACCTGTACTTGAAGTATTCAATGAAAATAGCAGGATGGGGGGAACATATGGGTAGCAGCCAGAAGCTACAAGGCATCTAGAAGGGAGAGAGCAGGTTGCCTAAGAGTCTGGAAATCATTCTGGTGAGGGGCTGCTGAGAGACTTGGGCTTATTTACCCTGGAAACCTCTCCACTCCCTAACCTTTTCTTTTCTCTCTCTTGCCCCTATTTCCCATCTCCTCCATTTCTTTCACCTATCCTTCCTCCCTAAATAGTTCCCTCTCTAAAGCTATTTACCAAATTTGGCTTTTTGAAACTGGTATTATTTCCATGCATACCCTAAACACCACACTTCCTGCAGCCCTTTTTTCTTTCTCCCTGGTTCTTCTGCCTCGTCAATCACAGCCATCAGGACTGAACCACAGTAAGTCCCTTCCCCCTCCTCAACCCTTCTTTTTAGAAAGGGCTTCATATCCCTGGGAAAGGAAATAGAATATGAATTAACTAACACAGACCCTTAAGCTGAGGCCTTGTAAAAAATGGCCTAGGTACAAAAGAAGCAATTCTAATAAAGCAATAAAATGAACTTCTTTAGTCCCGCTAATACTCGTTGGCATTAGACATGGGAATTTGAGCACAGCTCCTCATGGGTGGGCCGAAAGTGCACCTGTAACACTAATCTAGGATGCTTAAATATCAGGTTCCCATTTACCAAGAAAAAAGGAGGGGGGAGTTTGTTAATACAAAAGCTTGAACATAGAACATCACCGCCTGAATGATTAAACCTATTTCAGAGGGCTGAAATCCTAATGACACCAATTTGTCAAAACATAAGAGTTTTAATGGGGAGCAGGAAGGGTAGGCGGTGGTATGCAACGTAGGAATCAACAACTGCGTACTTTAAAACAAAACATAAAAGCTCTATCTGGCTGAAATTCTCAGAATCACTATGGGAAATTAGGTGTAATTGACTGATGTGATATCATGTAATAGAAATAGGACTGAGTGCTCAGTATCCTCACAGTTAAAACAAGTAAATAAAATGAGTTGGCAGTGCATAAAATGCTTATGGTGTGTAACAGTTCATGTAAATTGTCTACATCCTTGATTTAAACATTTTTGTAAACATAAATTTCTATGCTAGAAAGTTACAGATGGAAGGGAAGATGAAACAATACAATAGAAAGGGCAGGTAAAAAGGGAAGGGAAGGACAGATGGAAAAGAGAGGGAGGGGAGAAGGGGACAAAAGAAAAAGAAGAGGGGAAAGGAGGTACAAAAATAGAGTAAAAATAAATTTAAATGGGAAAATAAGAAAACAGGAGAGAGGGAGATAAGACGCAAATATTTGAGTGACTACGTCTCCATTTTCATAAAATCATCAAAGAAGTGAGAAACTACAGGGTTGTTTTTCGAATTTTGATCACAACAAATCCTTGTAATAGTGCTGATAAATTAGACTGGGTGAAAAGGGAGAGAAGTGTGAGTCCTGATGAGTTCTTGGTCCAGTCATCTCTTCCAGGACCCGTTCATCTCTTGCCAGGTACACTTGCTCTGAGTAGAGGGGCTAGGCAAGTACACCAGCACTGCTACTGGAATGCTCACAGCAACTTTATTACAATAGCCTTAAACTGGAAACATCTCAAATGCCCATCAACTGAGGAAAGAATAAATTGTGTTACATTCAAACTACAGAATACTACTTAGCAAGAGAGAAAGAGGAGAGAGAGAGAGAGAGAGAGAGAGAGAGAGAGAGAGAGAACAAACTACTGATACATACAAGGACTTCAATGAATCTGAAAGAAATACTATGTTAAGTGAAGGGAGCCAGATCCAAAAGCTTATATATTGTATAATTCCATTTATGTGGCGTTTTAAAAACGGGAAACTATAGGTAGGAGAACACACTGGTGATTGCCACTGGTCAGGGTTAGAAGTACACAATTTCTGCAAAGGGAAATGAGGCAACTTTTGGAGGAAAAGGAAATCTTTTTCTTGATTGTGGTGGTGGTTATATGTCCATGTGTGTTTGTCACAACTCAGAACTGTATGCTTACAATTGGTGAATTCTAAATTATACATCAATAATGCCAATAAAAACAAATAAACAAGCAAAAACAAATGTCCTAGGTCAATATGCTACTAGTGGTGTTGCCGTTACTTCTTTCCCCTCTCCAGGATGTGTGTAGAAAGAAGATATCTAGGGGCCCAAAACAGAGGTTGGAGATTTAAGAATGCTTGTTCACAGAATTCTTCATTGTCTTATTAATCAAGTTGAGATTTCTTACTCTAACATTCAAGGTCCTCCATAATGTACCCCACTCTGCCTCTCCAACCTTGACTGCCAACATTCCTACATACATCTTCTTGACTATTTTCAGGCAGTTCTGCTCATTTCATACAACATGCCCTTCCTGCCTACTTTCCTATAATACACATACTATGTTTATTTCAATCAATTTGCCTTGGTTGATGCTGGTTTCCCTCCATGTTCTGGCATGTCTTACCCTTATTTATTCAACAATTTATTGAATGCCTACTATGTGCTAAGTAAAGTGCTAGTAACTGAATATACATTAAAAAGTCTGTCTAAACAAATTCGCTAAAGTCTCTGCCTTCACACAACTCACAGGCAATTAAGCAGGTCATTACACTGTAGTTTGGAAAGGGCCATACGATAGCAGAAAATACAGGATATTAATACTATGGACAAAAGGAAGCCATGCAGACTTGGAAAGATAATCAGGACTTGATTCTCAAAGGAAATAACATCTAAGAAGAGACTTGAAAGATACTTTGGGATGCTCTGGGCACAATCGGGAGAGTACTCCATGTAGAAAGAGCTACAAGGCAGAAAGTTCTGAAAGTAAGTGAGAGTATGGGAAGAAATTTCAGCATTTAAAATAATTTAAGTACATCATGAACATGGAAGATAAAACAAACAAGACAATGATGGTGGATAGAGATGCTTGAGCCAGGTTACAAATGGCTTTTAACATCATATCAAGGAGTGTGAAATGGAAGAGTGGTATCCTCATGTTGGAGTTGAGAAAGATTATTCAATCTACAGTGTGGAGAATGAATAGAATAAGGAGAGGCAGGGAGACAAGTTAGTAGATGAGGCATTTTTCTAAGCAACATTGACTACAGTGGTGGCAGGTGTAATAGAAAATATATATTTAAGAGATGGGAGTAAAACTGGCATTATCTATTCATAGATTTGATAGTTTCAGTAGAAGAAATAAGGTGGTATCAAGGATGACTCTCAAGTTTCTGTTTGGAAACTTGATGCATAGTGGTACCATTCACTAAGTTGGGGACACAAGAAAGAGAAGCAGATGATAAATACAAATTCACTCTTGGACATATCAGCTCATGTTTTTCACCCTTGACCACTCTTGTTCACATCAACCTCCCCTATGGGAAATCCTAGAGCCTGGGCCGTTCCCTTGAGCCTTTGTGTTTGTACAGACTCCTGAAGGAGAATGGAAATCCTTGGGGACAGGGTTTCTGTCTGAGACTTCTATCACCTCACAGGCCCTATCCAGTGCTAAGCATAGAATGAGTTGTCAAAAACACTTACTAATCGATTGAGCCCTGTCACGGGGCAATAAAATGTGATGTGCAGGTGGGCTTGTGTCATACCCACTACTGAAAATGGTTAGCGATAAAGAAGAGTTTCAGTACAAAAACCAAAGAAACATAGCAGGGAAGGTTTAAGAAGTGCCTCAGTTTACCCAATTAGAAAACAATTTCATATTAAATCCAACAGAGTTACTTAATATTTAAATAAGAACTGTTGATAGATTATTTTGTAAAAGAGACAATCCTCTGGTGATCTTAAGAATCATACCCTTTGAGAATCTTCAAGTTGGAAGAATTCTGCAAGGTTTACTAGTCCAACCCCCAGTTGTTACCACAATTCCTTCTATAATATCCTTGCCTGTGGTCATCTAGCTGGTACTTATATACCATTAATGAAGGAGAACTCATTATGTTCAAACTCAACCCATTCCATCTTCAGATAGCTCTGACTGAGTGTTCTTGTTTATAATTAACCTAATTATGTCTCCAAAATGAAAGTGTTTCATTTATGTATTATTCATATGTTTCAATGCAGAGCTTATAAACCTTTTAGTTTTCTGTTCTTTAGGTCAGCTTTTACCAGTTTCTTCAGCTATTCCTTATATGGTATGGTTTTGCATTCCTTACCCACCCTGGTCACACATCCGGGTATGTGGCAGTTTATTCATAACTTTCATGTATTCTGGCCCCAGAAATGAGCAAAGTACTGTATTCCAGGTGTCATCTTGAAAGGACAGAGAGCAGCAGGGTTATTGCCTCCCTCATTTTGGAAATTTTTCTCCTGTAAGTATAATCTAAACAGATAGCAGCTTTTTTATCTATGGCTAATTGTGGATACCTATTGAATGAGTGTTAACTTCAAACTGTCTTTTATATACACTGCTGCTAAGCTATGATCTGTGGGAACCAAGTAAAAATCTCAAAGTGCAGTTTAAATTCCCTCTCTTCCCATTTATTTTATCAAATTTTAAAGTGAAAATTAATAGATTACATCTCTCCTCACTGAGGTTCATTTGCCTTTTTCTGTTGGGTACATGAAGATTTTATGTAACAATGATTCTTATGTCATATTTATCTTGGAGCTTGCTATGGAATGAAAATTTTTGTCCCACTAAAATTCATAGGTTGAAGCCCCCAATGTGACTGTATTTTGAGATAGGGCCATTATGGGAGGTAATTAAGGTTAAATGAGGTCATAAGTGTGGGGTCCTGATCCAGTAAGATTTGCATTCTTATACGAAGAGACACACTCTCTCACCCTGCAACGTAATAGTGAAAAGGCAGCTGTCTGCAAGCCAGGAAGAGAGCCCTTGCCAGAAACTGACCATGCCAGCACCTTGATCTTAGACTTCTAGCCTCCAGAATTGTGAGAAAACAAATTCCTGTTGTTTAAGCCATCTAGTCTGTGGTATTTAGTTATGGCAGCCTGAGCAGATGAATACAGAGCACCAGCTTAGCACAGGGCTTGACATGTTACCAGAGTTTAATGGAAGTCTGGCTATTTAATTGAAAGATGGACATTGTCTACAAACAGTAAAAAGTGAAAATTACTTTACTCATACTTATCACGCCTTGACTTTTGGCATCTGCAGTAATATGGCACCCTATTATTGGTCATATGAAAGTCAGTCTGGGATCCTGAAATCACACCCAAAAGATCACTGACTACCTTGCTTCACCTTTGAAGGACTATTTCACTGGATATAAAATTATATATTGGTAGAAATTTCTTTAAACAGTATGAAGATTTCACTTCACTCTCTTCTTACTTGTATGGATTCTGACAAGTCTACTATAAGCCTTACATTTTCTTCCTCTATAGATAAGGTGTTTTGCCTCCCTGCACTTTGTCTTCACTCAAGATTTTCTCTTTGCATTTGATTTTTGCAGTCTGAACCAAAATGCCCAGGGGTGTGTGTGTGTGTGTTCGGTACTTATCTTTCTTGGTGTTCTCTGAACTTACTGGATTTGTAGTTTGGTATCTGTCACTAATTTGTGATGTTCTTGGTCATTTAATGCTTCAAAAATGTCTTATGCTATCTTCTCTCTTTCTTCTCTTTCTGGGATTCTAACCAGATTTTTTACCTCCTTTGATATTATCTTATAGTTATTGTATATTTTGTTCTTTTTCTCCCCTCCTCCTGTCAGAGCCACTGAAAGGATTTTCCTAATTCTCGTTATGAGAATATTGTGCAATTCCTGGAGGAAAAGCCCACAAAAGTGTGGAGAGCCCCTCTATGATTTTCCCCCTCATAAACTTCTCACTCTCACACTAGTTCACATTTGATCTCCAGTAATTTTTCATAATTACTAGAGAATTAATTAAATAGTCATACTGTTTATGGTTTCCAGCAGGTCTTCATTAGATAAGCAGATATGAATGCGCCTATCTCTCCAGCTTTTGAGATGTTGGGTTGTTCTGCCATCTCAATTCTCTGAGGCTAAGAAAAGTCATCAGTTTTCTATTTACTGTCCAGCATTTTTTTATTGTAAGGATGCGAATGGCAACTTTCAAGCTCCTTACACGTTAGGGGTGAAAGTGGAAGTCCCCTTTATTTTTTTAATTAAGAGAAAAAAGTTTTTTGTATTTGCTAAGATCTCTACCCTTTTCAGTAATCTTCATTTATTCCAAAATATCTGAGTTTCTAACTGGTATTATTTCTACTCTGCCCAAAGAAATTCCTTCAGTAGTTATTATAGCGTAGGTCTGCTGGTGACTAATGTTATTACGGTACTGATGGATGGAAATATTTTCTATTTTGCCGTCATTCTTGAGAACTATTTTTGCTCAATGTGGAATTCTTGGATGAGTGTTTGCTTCTGTGTTTTAGTTCTTTAAGATGTCATTCATTCCACTGTTTTCTGGTCTCCATAGCTTCTGATTAGAAGTCCATGGACATTTGAATTGTTGGCCATCTGTATGTAAACTGTCATTTTTCTCTGGCGACTTTCAAAATATTTCTTCATAAAAAGCACCCAAATTTGAAAGGAAAAAGTAAAACTATCTCTAGCCACAGAAAATGTAATCTCATATACAGAAAATATAAAAAGGAAATATTAAAAATCTACTAAAAGCTATTAGAGCTAATGAACAAATTAAGATTAACACATGCAAGTTCAACACATAAAATTTGCTGTATTTCTATATCCTTTCATTGAACACTATGAAAAATAAATTAAGGAAACTTTCTATTTACGATACAACAAAAAGAATAAAATACTTTGAAGTAAATTTAACTGGGTAATTTATAAAGGATGTAATAAACTGGGTAATTTATAAAGTCTTGTGCTAAGAAGCACAAGATTTATACAGTGAGAACTACAAAACATTGTTAAAAAATTAAAGAAAACTTTTAAATACATGGAAAGACATCCTGTGTTCATGGATTGGAAAACAGTATTTAAAGATGACTGCTATGGTTTTTGTGTGTCCCCCAGAATTCATGTGTTGGAAATTTGGTCCCCAGTGTGATGTTGTTGGAAGGTTGAGCCTTTAAGGGGTGATTAGTTTGTAAAGAGGGAGTAAGGTTGCTCTCATGGGAGTGGTTTAATTCTCACAGGGATCAGTGAGTTCCTGCTCTCACAGGATTGGATTAGTTACAGCAAGAGCAGGTTGTTATAAAGTGAGGCTGTCTCTTGTGTTTTGTTTCTTTTACAGGCACCCACTTCCCCTTTCAGTTCTCTGTCATGTTATGATGCAGTAGGATGCCCTCACCAAAAACCAACCAGATATAGTCACTTGATGTCAGACTTCCTACCCTTCAGAACCATGAGCCAAAATAAAATTCTTTAAAAAAAATAATAACCCCCTCTCAGGTATTCTGTCATAGTAACAAAAATTGGACTAAAACAATGAAAATACTATTCAAAGTGATCAACAGACACAACACAATCCCTACCACAATCCCAGTGACTTTTTTTTCTTACAGAAAACGAAAAATGCATCCTAAAATTGATGTAAAATCTCAAGGAATACTGAATAGCCTAAAGATTTTTAAAATACAAGAAAAAAAGTTAGCTCACACTTTTTGGTTTTAAAACCCTCTTCAAAGCTATAGTAATCAAAATAACATAATTCTAAGGACAGATACATAGATTAATGGAATAGGATTGAGGCTCCAAAACTATATGCATACACTTATGGCCAATTGATTTTCAGCAGGTGTGCCAAGACTATTGAATGAGGGAAAGAGTAGTTTCATCAACAAATGATGCTGGGTGTTCTCTCTCATAGGTGGGAACTGAACAATGAGAACACATGGACACAGGAAGGGGAACATCACACTCTAGGGACTGTTGTGGGGTGGGGGGAGGGGGGAGGGATAGCATTAGGAGATATACCTAATGCTAAATGACGAGTTAATGGGTGCAGCACACCAACATGGCACATGTATACATATGTAACAAACCTGCACATTGTGCACATGCACCCTAAAACTTAAAGTATAATAATAAAAAAATGATGCTGGGACAACTGGATATCCATATGCAATAGAATGTTTTGTAGATATTGTCTAATCGATGGTAAAATTTATATGGAAATGAAAGGACCTAGAAAATTCAAAGCGATTTCAAGAAAAGAACAAAGTCAGGGGACTTACATAACCCAGTATCGAAACTTACTACTAAGCCATAGTAATCAAGAGAGTGTGTTGTTGGCACAAGGACAGGCATTTAGACCAACGGAAGCAAATTAAATTTTCAGAAACAAATTCTCACATTTACCTCTTCAACAAAGATCCCAAGACAATTTGACAAGGAAAAGGGTAGATTTTTCAATAACAGATATTGTGACAATTATATACCCCAATACAAACAAAATGAAAAAAAAAACCTTACATACTTACCTCACATCATACAAAAAAATTAACTCAAAGGCATACTAGACCTAAATTTAAGAGCTAAAACTACAACATTTTTAGAATGAAGCATAAGAGAAAATCTTTCTATTTTGGGGTAAGGCTATGATTTCTTTGATACAATGCCAAAGACATGGAAAAAATAATTTGTGAATTTGCATTTTATTAAAATTGGCATTTGAACACCAAAAACCATTATTAAGAAAATGAAAAAACAAACCAGAACTGGAGGAAAATATTTGCAAATTGTGCATCCACTAAATCTTTTTATCCAGAATTTATGAAAACTATAATATCTCAGTAATAAGAATACAAACGACACAATTGACCACTTAAAGATTTAAATAGAAAACTCACTGAAGAAAATAACCAAAGGGCTAGTAAGCACATAAAAAGATACTAAATATCATTAATCATCATGGAAATGCAAATTAAAGCCATGATAAAATACCAATATACACCCTCTGGAATGTCTACCATCAAAAAAACCCAGACTATACCAATTGTTGGCATAGATGTGGAAGACAGTGTGGAAGTTTCTGTAAAGTTTACTGTAAAGTTATCATGTGACCGAACAATTCCACTCACAAAAATCTACCCAAGCGAAATAAAAACATATGTTCAGACAAAGACATATACAGCAATGTTCATAACATTGTTCATAATAGCTCCAAACTGGCAACATGGCAAGTGCCTATCAAGTGATGAATGGACAAAAGCAATGTAGTTTATCCACACATGAAAATGCTTTTTGGCAACTTAAAAACAAGCCACTGATATGTACTATAATAGGGATAAATCTCAATAACATTATGCTAAATGAAAGAAGCAAGACACAAAAGCTGCAGATGTATTATTCCATTCAACTAGAATATTTAATAAAAAGGTAAAATTTTTACAAACAGAAGGCTGATCAGTGGCTGTCTAGAGCTTTGGGTAAGCGCTAAGATTAACATTAAACAAACACAAGAAAACGTCTTAGAGAGATGAAAATACTTTAAAACTGAACAGTAGAGGTGGCAGGATAACTCTGTAAATCTAATAAAATAATTGAATTGTTACACTTAAACAATGGGTGAATTTTATAGTTTGTAAATTAAATCTCAATAAAACTAAAAAGAAAGCTAAAAAGAGGATATTATGAGTAAATTTATGCCAACAAATTCAGCAGATTCCCTCAAAATAGAACTTACCAAAAACTAACTGAAGATGAAAAGATATGAGAAAAACGAGTTCGAGACCAGCCTGACCAACATGGTGAAACCCTGTCTCTACTAAAGATACAAAAATTAGCCAGGCGTGGTGGTGGGCGCCTGTAATCCCAGCTACTGGGGAGGCTGAGGCAGGAGAATCGCTTGAATCCAGGAAGCGGAGGTTGCAGTGAGCCGAGACTGCGCCATTGCACTCCAGCCTGGGCCAACGACAGCAAGACTCCATCAAAAAAAAAAAAAAAAAGTCATCCAAGATGACTGGAGAACCCAGAATGGAATAAAGACTATGGCAAACGTATATAACTCTATTAGAAATATGATATACCTTAATTGGAGAAGGTGGAGAGGGAAGAAGCTGACAATAACTTTGGGAAACTGGTTTGTCTTGTACTATTTTAAAGATAAAAACAAAAGTAACGACCTAAACACTGTAATCTAGTTAATAAACATATTTCTTTTATTGGTATGATTTAGCAATTCTGAAACTACACTATACATGTACTAGGGTTGAAAAAATAAGCAAGTATATTATAAATGGTAAGAGCCAAGTTCCTCTATCAGAGAAAGAAGTAACAAATAAGCAGTGAAAGTGTATTAGCTTTTTATTGCTGCTACAACAAATTACATAAACTTAGTGGCTTCAAATAATGCATTTTGTTTTATAGTTCTATAGGGCTAGAATTCCAACATGGTTCTCAATGGGCTAAAATTAAAGTGTCAGCACAATGCATTCCATTCTGGCGGCTTTAAGGGATAATCTGTTTCCATGCCTTTCCCCGATTTTAGAGACCGCTCATATTCATTGGCTTATGGCACCCTTTCTTTCTCTTCAAAGCCAGCAATGTTTTATCTCTCTGTGTCTTTCTTGCATAGTAGCTGACTCCCTGTTTGGCCCTCGTCATCTACTATTAAGGACGCCCTTGTGATACATTGGGTCCATCCAGACAACCCAGAATAATCTCCATATTTTATGGTCAGCTGATTAGAAACAATTCCACCTGCAATCTTGATTTCTTTTTGCCAGGTAAGGTAACACATTCACAGGTTTCAGGGATTAGGATGTGAACATCTTTTGAGGACCATTGTTCTGCCTACTACTGGAGGAATAATAGAATAAACTCTGTATTATTGGATTAAAGTCAGAGATAGCAGTGTAAACTCAAGTTTGTTTTAATATATACACAAGTAGATACAAAATAAAGTATAGATAAGTGTATATATATATACATAGATTTCCTAGCTCTTAGCACATAGAAGTAGTAACACCTCAGTAGTAACAAGCAAACTTAGTTCCAGATCTTGGTTTCTAAACACTGTCCTCTAATAAAAGCAGTTAGGGTTTCTTGGATAAATGGATGATTTTAGGGCTGATACAAAAGAGACATGGATTAACTTACAGTGGCTGAAAGTGCTCAAAAATAACAACCACAACCAAAAGGATAAGATGATGTCAAAAGGTTATAGTACCCAAGCTGAAAGAATCCTCAATGGTCAAACCTGAACAAATTGGAACGACAAATTAAATGATGATAGTATTGTATTTTAAATCAAAGGATAAATGAGTCCATACTGATATACATAAATAATTGAATAAATGAATGGGGGAATAAAAAATGATTCTCACTTATAGAAGAATTCCAGTTAATAATGGTAGGAGAAATGAGAGAAATAGAAAATCATAATTAGAATAGCAACATAATAATCTGCAGGCAAGCTCTGTTAATAAATGCTAAAATTAGTAGGTGAAATTTTAAGGAGACATAGGATATTTCCATCTCCTTCCCAAATATTATGTATTTCTGTGGTTTTAAAAGATATGTTAATAAACTCTTTTGTACTTCTAGGAGGTGGAGTTAAATTCTTCTCTGTATAACTGTAGGCTAGACTTAGTGACTTGCTTCTACTGGAAAGACTATGGACTGTTACTGAGTATGTATTATGTATGTACTGAGCATATATATATACATATATATGTATGTACGTATGTATGTATATATTACTGTGAAGACTAGTTTCAAGTAAAAACACCTATAAAACGCCACCTTGACCAAGTGGCCAAGGTTAACATCACGAGTAAAAAATCTTATTTCCTGATATTATATGCTGAGAAGGGCACTTCCACCTCTGTGATATTCTTCTTCTTAACATATGACCGTGGTCTAATCTGGAGAAAACATAAAAGTTAAATTAAGGGAGATTCCATAAAATTATTGACCAATACTCTTCAGAAGAGTCAAATTTGTGAAAGAAAAGGAAGACTGAGGACAGTCACAGATTGGCGGAGACTAAGGAGCAATGTTAAAAACAATGTGGCATCCTGGATTTGATACTGGGACAAAAAAAAATCCATTAGTGGAAAAACTGGTAGAATCCTAATAAAGTCTGTAGTTTAGTAAAGAGTCATGTGCCAAGGTTAATTTTTGGTAAATGTAAGCATCATGGTTATGTAACATGTTAACAGTAGGGGAAACTGGGCGAAATTAGACTGAAACTCTCTGTAGTATTCTTACAATTCTTCTGTAAGTCTAAACTTATCTCTAATCTTTTTAAGGGGGAAAAATGTGAACAGACATTTTCACAAAGGCAAATACATGAACGGCCAGTACACACAAAAAAGTATTCAATATCATTTTTATCAGAGAAAAGCAAATTAAAACCACAACAAGATATCAATACACACCCACCTGAGCACTGAAAATAAAGAAAACTGTCAACACTAAGTGTGGGCAAGGATGTGGAGTGATCAAAATTTTCCTACACTGTGGGAGTATAAAATGGCACAACAACTTTGAAAAACGTTCTGGCATGTCTTATAATACCAAATTATGACCAACTAATTACATGCCTTTATATTTAGTAAATAAAAAAATGTCAAAATAAAAAGTTGCACAGAAACATTCACAGAGGATTTCATCATAATGGCAAAAACTGGGAAGCAGCCTAAATGTCTATTAATATGAGAATAGATAAACAAATTTTGGTATATTCATAAAATCATTGAATACTATACACAATATTAAGGAACAAACTAAGACTACTTGGAATATTATGGATGAATCTCAAAAACATTATTTTCTGTGAAAGAAACCTCATATATAAACATACTTACTATCTTATTATCATATGAGGTTTCAGAACAGATAAGACTGATGTACTGTGGGAAAAAAATCAGAACATGTTTGCCTCTAGGGGTATGGGGCAAGAATTGACTGGGTTGGGGAAGGAGAGGACTCTGGGATGATAGTAGCAATCTATATTTTGAAAGGTATTTAGGACATACATATATGCATTTGTCTAAACTCTGCAAATGTGGATTTAATGCTTTTGCATTTTATTGTAGATAAATTTTACATCAAAAGAAAATCTATAAGCAACGATTTAACTAGTTAATTATACGAATTCTCTAGTTAATTATACAAATTCTCAAAGATTTAGTGAGGAGTATATTGATGTTTGCAATTCACTTTGAAATGCACCAAAAAATAAAATGGATTCATGGATGGAGAGAAGGACGGTTGGACTGATAAATAATTGATAAAATAACTGCAGTAAAACGTTAATGGTAGAATTGAGGTTGTATACTTATAGTTGTTTATTTTATTTTCAACTTTTTTGTGAAAGTTATTAAGATCTTTGTTTAAAAATTGGAAATAACATACTTATAAATTAACCATTTTAATTTAACCATATCCATGGAGTATGAAAGAACGATTTTTTAAAAAGCAGAGTATGTTTTGGAAAAATTTGCATCAAAACAGATTAAAATTAAAATGTGGCACTTAAAAGCTGATCAAGATGGAATCAAGAAAACAGATAAGCCACGATGTATTTGCTAGCTGGGTGCCAAAGCCTTGGTGGTGGAGTGACTGGTGGGGAGAGGGCTTAAAGGTGGTAGAAACTTAAATAGTAGCTGTAGGCCCTATGGCTATTAGACAATATTCAATTGTTACAGAACTACTGCTGTGTACAGGCCAGTTGACCTATCTTGAGGAAGAAATGCCTTCTTGGGCTAAAAACTGAATGGGTAGGATCAATGAGAGTGCTGAACTAGAAACAGATATTCAAGAGGCAGGAGTAGGACTAGAGTAGCAAACAAGACAGAAAAGGCTGTAGTTGGTTGCCATCACCATCAGCATCTCTACATCGTGTCTCAGAGTCCCAAGAAGGCCATCAGAAGCATTGGGGTATATTTTGGTTGTCACAGTGCTTGGGAGGTGCTATTGACACTAAGTGGATGGAGAACAGTGATGCTAGCTGTCCTGAATGTCTGGGATAATCGCATATAATGAAGAGCTGTTCTCCTACACAGCTTTCAAATATTCCAGTGAGCTTTCATAATGTATGTGAGAAAACGGTTTATAGTTATCGAATTTTGTCTTAACAGTAGCTTTTATCCTACTGTTTCCTGTATCTCTCTCTGCCTTGTATGTTTTCCCATCTTTTATGTGATGCCTCCCAATCCTTTTACTTTTCTTAAATATGAACTTATTCAGTATAAGTTGGTGCAATCATGTATTTCATTATGTTGTCTGATGGAGTCGTGCCCTTGCATTTATATATTGAAATACATATCATTTTATTGTAAATTACTTTCCTTTCATTCCTCATTTATATTTCAGTTAGGTCACTGTATTGATTTTTTTGAAATTATGTATGTAGGTAAGTTATACTATCTATGTACTTCATTTAAGGATAGTGAAGAGGGAGTCACAAAATATTTGTTATTAAGAGGGAGTATTAGGTCTCACAGGAATGAGAACTACTGATCTAGAGCTAAGAATGAAAGATAAACATGGATAATAAGTGAGGCTTTAGGTTGCTGAAATCCTGACTCATTATTACCATAGTAGGAGGAACAAATATTCAGTATGAGTGAGCCACTGGAGCAGAAAGTTTCTGCCTGAGAAAAATCATTACCAGTGTGTGTCAGGCCCTTTTCATCAGCATGTCATTTTGTCTTCACAACAATCCTGTAATATATGTTCTATTATTATCCCCATTTTTCAGATGATAATTGGACCTCAGAAAGATGAAATCAGTCCTAAGTTGTCTTAGTCGCTGAGTGGCAGAGCCTGGAGTGGAACTCAAGTCTGTCTGATACCAAAGCCCCATGCTTTCTATTATCCTACTAAGCCTCTACAAAAGCAAGCTAGGGAAGAAAGTGCCAGATGTTCCCTTCCCTCTACAGAAGCAGCAGCCTGTGAGGATCCATGAGTACTAATCTTTCAGCATGTATGGAGTGCTTCAAGCTGTGCTAGGAAATCAGAAAAAAAAATAACATAGAAGTCCCTTGCCCGCAATGAATTTCTTGTCTAACTGGATATGTAAGATGTATAAGTATAGTGTTAACTTAGAGGATAAAGAGAAAATGGTGATAGCTGAAGAAACAGCAAGGAAAGTGTGTGTGTGTGTGTGTGTGTGCGTGTGTGTGTGTGTCCGTCCCATTGTGTCTCATGTATGTCTAAAGGAAACCTCCACAAATATTTACTGAGTGTCTACCATGTGCATGGCAAAAAGCAGAGAAAGAAATTGAACGCATGGTGAAATGCTGGGACATCAAACCAGTCTTTGGGATGGTGGGAGGGGAAGAGACCAGGGCACAGAGGAAAGGACATATCTGCTTGTCAGAGGCCAGCGCCCACAGGAGAAGGGGCCTACAACATGAAAGAAATTTGAGATGCCAGCTAGGGAGACATTGGCCAGACCTGCTGTGCAAAAGCCAGGATGAGGTTATTCTTTTCCATTGAGTAAGAGTCGAGAGCGGAGGAGGCAAGTTGAGAGGCCAAGGAGACCAGAAAAGGTTTGGGACAGGCTGTGGGCATGAATACAACCAAAGAATCAACAATAAATGAATAAAAGATTGTGGAGCTGCCTGCAGGGCTCTGGGGAAGTTAAGCTGCTGGGATTTATGCATTGGTTGATTATCCACTTTGTGCGCCACCCATAGTAAATATTCAACCCCAGGCAGCCGCCTCTGCACCTTCCCCACTCTTCGCCTGCTAGCCAATGTTCTGTCTCATTTATTTCTAACTTATGAGCAATCTAAGCAACAAATTATAAAGACAGAGCATACACACATAGGGTTTGCTGTTATAATTAAAATTTACAACAAAATTAATCTGACACATATTTAATGATATGCATAATTGTTATTGTACTGGGTGGCAATTAGGCATAAATTGTAAACAGTTCACATAAATGCCTGTAATTAGAATTACTTCCACACAGTTAAACCAAATTCTTAGTTTCTTTCCTGAGTTTGTCAGCCCTTGTATATCCCTCATCTGCATCTACGTCAGCAGTGCAGATACTGAGTTGGTGTGAATCATCGCCTTCTTCAAGCACTTGTTACCATTAGAGAATAAAATCTGGGGTCTTTTTGCTCAACAGTTTCCTCTGGCTGCTACCCACAGGGCCCTCTCACCTTAAGTGCCCATGAAGAGCCAGCTCTCTCTCGTGGTATCCTCTGCCAACTCAGGGGGTGCTGCCTGTCCTCTCCAGAGGGATTTCAGATGGGGACAATGAGGAAAACCCTGGCTAGTGATGGTAACATAGGGGAGAAAATTAGCTCTGAATTTTAGGGGGCAGGTGGATCACAGGGCAAGAAAATGACTGAATTCAGCATATAACCCCCTTCCCCCTGTTCCTGATCCTATGAAATGACTAATACTGTCATCTTCATGAATGTCTTTAAGGGGATACATTCTCACTTAAAAGAAAACGCCATTTCATCCTAACCCTCAAAACATCCCTCCCTCCATTCCAATGAGGCTATTTCCTGAAATGCCTTTAAACTCCAGATAGGTGTTGCTTTTACTTTGCCATTAAAAATAAATAATTTTTAAAATCCCAAGGGAGCCAGCATATCAATAGGAATACATACCTAAACTTTAGAGTCAGATAGATCTAGATGCCACAACTTGCTAGCAGTACAATTTTGATATTTACCCTTTCTAAACCCCAATTTCCTCATCTGTAAAATGGTGATAATAATAGTGTCTATCCCATACAGCCATTGTGAAGATTTCATAGGATCACGTATATAAAACATTAGCACACAGCCTGGAGCATAGTAAAATTTCATTAACTGTTGGATGCATTTATTACTATTGTGGCAATTGTTGCTTTTACCTGTAGCCTTAGCTTCCTCATTATTTTGATGGTCCCTTCATTTGTTTTCTTCTGTAGGAAGCAGAACTACAGGAAATGTATGAAATGCTAGTGGTGAAATCTGGATGGTGAAGCCACCAATGACCTTAAATCAAACAGAACAGCACAGATGGCTCAGACTCTCATCTATATTCGTATTTGTTAGAGGAAGGTTGGTGCTGACCTGGAACATGGCAAGACCTGGCATTAAGAGAAAACGGAAGCCAGGCCAGATGACAGATGAAAATGATCATTAGAAACATTCATTTCATCACCAAAAATGTATTAGCAGAACCTCAGTGCCTTACCGATATAAGTGATTTAGGCAAGATATTTTAGAAGGGAAGAGAGCACATGTGAGTTAACATGTGCAACAGCATGACAAGGGCACTAATGGAGGGGTATCCTCAATACAGTGGTAACACCCAGGATGGAGGAAGTACTCCCTTCTGCTTGGGTGGTTCAGGGAAGCTTCTCTTTAGAGAAGCAAGTTTTGAAGTGAGTGTACAAATACACTAAATTGTATAATTTTTTTTAAGCCAGTGTTTGTCAAGAGGCATTTTCTCATACAGCTGAATTTTCTGAACTTACCTTGTGCCTCCTCAAATGACATGGATTTCATGGCCACTATCCCACTTACCATTCCTCCATAACAAGCCCCAAAATTAGTGGAATAAAACAATTGAATTATGCTCATGGATTCTATGGCTCAGGAATTTGGTCAGGTCATAGTGAGAATGGCTTATCTCTATTTCACAATGTCGGGGACCACAACTTGGAAAATTTTGTGACTGGAGGGGACTTGACAGCCAGGAAGTGGGATCATCTAGAGGCATCTGTGCTCACATATTGGGCAGCTGATGCGGGTTGTTGCTGTTGCCCTCTGTTACTGTCCTGGTCATGCTCTATTGGTCAAAGCACCGCAATCCTTCTATATTAAAAAGGAGGGCACATAGATTCCACTTCTCAATGGGAAGAATATCAAAGAATTTGAAGATATGATATAGACCCTGTGGGCCTTAGATGGATATCACTTCTGTCTCCTTAGAGACTGTCAACTGGAACACCTCTACACAATTTGTCCATGTGACTTGGTCTTAACAGCATGGTGACTTCAGGGTAATTGGACTTCTTACGTGGTACCTTGGTGCTCCAAAAGCAAGTTTACAGCAGACAAGGCAAAAGCTTCCTCATTTGGTATGACCCAGCCTTGGAAGTCACTCCCACCATTCTGAGTCCTACCATTATGCCTAGGAGACCCTTCGTTGGTACTCTTGTCATGCTCTATTGATTCAGGCAGTCACTAGAGCATCTCTCTTTGATATTCAAAAGGAAAGAATATTGATCCCACCTATTGATGGGAGGAATATTTTAAAATTTGTGGATATGTTTTAAACTCTCCTTAGCCACCCATTTATCAGACCACAACCATTGAATATCCACCCATTGACTAACCAGAAGGTAAGAATGCCAAAGGCATTTGTTCATTCATTTATTCATTAAGTATGCATTGAGTACTTACGTGGTACAGGCACAGATGTTCTGGGAGACGGACATGTAGAACATAAATATACAAATAATTACATAATCACTACTTTGCTAGGTGCTAAGAAGAATAATGAAATATTGAAATAGAGCCTAACTAGGTGGGGGTGATGGTGTTGGCAGGGAAGTAAATTTAGAAGAGGTGGCCAGGAAATCTCTATCGGGTGTCAAATTTAAGGAGAGAGCAGAAGTATAAGGAGTCAACTACATCAAGTTTTGAGGAAGAACATGCTAAGCAGAGGGAATAGTATATGCAAACACTCTAAGGCACAAAAGAATTTACAAATTCAAGAAAGTGAAGGAGGGTCTCAAAGTGGCCACAACACAGAGAGAGAATAATTGTACATGACGAAGTTGGAGTGGTATACAGGGGTCAAACTCTTAGCAGTTTAATAGGTCCATTCCCCCTTAGCCTGCCTTTTACTACTATTAAGCACCCCTTCATTTACCTTCACATGACTTGTTACAAGAACTTCAGTACGAAAAGCATAAGAATTAAGTAGAGAGAGAAGGAAATGTGGCTCTTGCAGAAAGAGCAAGATGCATCTGGTCTGGTCATATTGTTTGGGCTGCCATTAAAGGCCAGATATTAGACCAAAGGGTCCAACGTTTCCACAGAGCTGCTCAGTAAACTAACATATGAAAGACCTTGATGCCCAGCTTGTGTCTTGCTTGCCAAAGATGAAAGTAAACTGATAACCTGGCAAAACCAAGAAGTCTCAGAAGCCCGGCCTCTATTTTTCTAGCCTCTACTTTCAGATCACTTCACAGTTATTCAGATACCGCCCTGGTCCATACTTCTTTACTATATCAAAACAAGAAAGGACCCAATGACATCCAATTATGATAATGATGATAACCACTAAAATAATAATTAACGTGTATCAAGTATCTCCTGAGTGCTAAGAGTTTTACATGCATTATCTCTTTTAATCTTCATTTAACATCCTTGTGAGGTAATATAGTACTAGTATTTCCATTTTACACCTAAGAAATTTGAAGGTCAGGGAGGCTAAGTTATTTGCCTAAGGTTACAGAGCGAAGACTCACAAACTCTGTCTGAGTGGTGAACCCCCATTTTTAAGTACTATTGAATATTGTAACTCTTCCAGATAGTGAAATATACAGTCAGGTACCTAGAAATTTGGCATATGCAGTGCCCCTAAAGGTGAATATTTGCCTGAATTTTTCACCTGTATCCTGATGCTTGGCTTTATCTAGGCCAAACTGAACTGTGGCTTGTACAAAAATATCTTCCCCTTCTCAAGGCATTACTTTCATACTCTAATTTAGGTTTTTCTCAAATGAGTTTTTATTTGCATTCTGGTTTAAGAATCAAGTCCTTAAACTTACACAAACTACCACTTTGATCTACAGTATCCTTGGAGAACATAGCATTTAATCAGCTTCATTAAGTACTTTGAATTAAGTGATATGCAGAGAACAGCTTGCCTTTAATAGATCTCCTTACCTGATCTCAATGGGGCCCTGTCTTAGGTATTAAACAGGAGAAACCCAATTAGTTCTAGCTGTTGCTCTCCATGGACGTGTTGCCTTCTCATTGGCAGATGGCAGCTGGTGTTGTGAAGGAAGCAATGACCCTTAAATTTTCGAGGTGGAGACAGCCCTCCCTCTTCTTCTTCATGACACTTCTTTTTTTCCCCCAATACTTCATACAATCCACATATCTCCAAGACCTATAACTCCAGAGTTTAAAATATGAGTATTAGAAATTGGTGATCTCCTCAACAGAGGCCAGTTGTATTCCCAGACCACTTGATAATACCTTGGTTTGGCTTAGTTGAACAAACATTTATTGGGTGCAGGCTCTGTATCTGAGACCATGTTGGTGTTCCAGTGGTTAGACAGGAGAGTTTTGAAGTTAAAGTCACATGATTCTTATTCTTTTTGTGCCTAGAAGAGTACTAACCAGTCAGTGTTTTTGCTTAAATTGATATTTAACATACTTATATGTTACATTTATATTTAACGAATATTTCAAGTGAATGAATGAATGAATGCTTTAGGTCCCCTTTCCAAGGGTTCAAGATAATGCTGCTTCCTGACACTAAGAGGAAATTCTCAAGATTCTCCACCTGTCACCACAAATTCTGCTGTAAAATTTGCTCCAAGACAAATATCAAACTTCTAGAACCGGAATTATCCTTAAGACATTAAGTAGTTCAGCCTCTGCTTCAGGCAGGTGAACAACTACTCTACCTGTAGGATAAACGTCAGCATGAATTCATTATTAGGTGAAGAGGCAGGCATAAATTCAAAAACTTACTGTACAATGTAATTGGCATAAAATATAAATATGTACAAAGTGCTTTAATAGCATAGGAAAAAATAGGGCCTAACTTTAGAGGGATGTTGAAGGATCAGGGAGTGCTTCACTGAGTGTGTGACACTTTGATATTTGACGTTTGATATTTTAAGGATGAAAAGGAGTTAACGTGAGAAAATGAGGCAGAGGCAAAAGTAGAAACAGCATGTGTAAAATCACAGAGTCACAAAGAATATGAGACCCTTATTCTGTTCCTAATTGTGAGTCATTGTGGCAGAGGTTGATTAAACGCCAGAGGGATGCAGTCATGTTTTCCTGATAGGAAGTTCACTATGGTGATAATGTAAGAAAGAGCCCAGAAAGCCATTCTTAGTTCATGCCAGCCCCTTGCTAGCCTTTATGATTGCTATGGATGGAAAAGCATCAGAGATACAGCTAGCACTTTTCCCCCTTGGGTTTTTCACTCTAGAAATGGAAACACACCAAGTTGTTGGAAATTGTTATGCTCAGTGGATGTTGAGCTATGCTGTGTTGGATGATAGCACAAGTGTTAAGTCAAACATCTATGCTATACACTTTTTTTTTTTGGCATTTAAGGCACTATGAGGGAAGTATAGAAGCAGTAAGTGACAAGATCCTTGCCCTCAGAGCTGATAACTTGCCTGTGTGAGAAAAGAAGCTTCCCAAGTATCTAGAAGTGCTTCCACACTGGTATATAAATGTGGGTTGTTGAACATTTCTGCTTTTTGTACAATTTGCAATAATTTGTTAAACTTTGATTACTTTTCAATAGGTAATTTATTTACATAATTCCCACCTCAAAAGGTACACCTCCCCTCTATTTAGTTTCTCTACCAAAAGGCACCCAATATCACCAAATTCATATATTTCTTTCTAGAACAGTCTATTAATCTATAAGTTTTAAATATTTTTCTTTTACTGTTTTTGCACAACTTGTGCCACACTGTGCACATTGCACTAACCTTGTATTTTGCACTTACAATAGATTATGGAGATCTTTCCATATCAACACATGAAGAGCTGATTTGTTCTTTTTTGTTTGTTTGTTTATGGATGTATTATATTCCATTGTGTGAATGTGCTTTAATTTATTGAACTAGTTAGGTTGTTTTTAATCTTTTGTTCTTACAAATAATCTTTAAAAAACTAATTTTAATCTTAGGACATTTTTTATCTTATGCATTTTCATCAAGACTTTAGGTGAAGAAAGGAGGGAGACTAGGATTTAAATCGCATTATTTTATTGTATTACTTTTTTTCCCTTCTTCTCACCTCACATTAACCCATGTTCCCCTATGGAAAGTTATCTGCAGTAATGTCTTCTATGATCCAAGAAAGCCATTTTGGGCAATCCAAGATTGTGGGCTCCCCCCATTTAGTGAAAAGATCATGGGTTTGATGTTAGGCAAACCTTGGGATCAAATTCAAATTCTGGTTTCACTATTTTCTAGCTGTATGGTCTTTAGCAAGTGAGTTAATCTTTGCATCTCAGTTATAGCATCTGTAAAATGGGGATAATAACAGTAGCTACCTCATGGTGTTGCTGTGGGGATTTAGCATGACAATCCATGCAAAGGACTTAGCATAGTGCCTGTCACCTACGAAATGTTCGACAAATGAACATTTAACACTTTTCTTATTCACTAATGTGGAGAAAGTTGATAGAACAAAGGAAAACTCATCAATTTCACAGTAACGATTCTTGACACTATAGAAACATTTCCACTTTTTTGAGGTTTTTCAGAAGGTGCCAAAAGCCACTAAAAATTTCAAACTCTTTTTGGACCAGTTATATGTTCCTTATTGCATCAATTTTCTCAGAACTACCTTCCCATCCTTGTTCCTTAAGGTGTAAATGATACGGTTGAGGGCAGGGGTAAGCACTGTATACAGAATAGAAAGTAACTTCAATAAGTCTTCATACAAGACTTCAATAAGTCTTGATGGGAAGCCATAAACAATGCTCAGTACCCCATAATAGAGACTAACTACAGTCTGATGGGAGGAACAGGTGGAGAAAGCCCTCTGCTTTCCTGTGGCAGAAGGAATCCTCAGAACGGCAGTGATGATGTGATCATAAGAAGCCAGGGTCAGCAGGAAGGGGCCAAGGACAAATAAAGAGGTGCATATAAAAGAGGTCATCTCAGCTACTTCAGTGTCAGTGCAAACCAGTTTCATGATGGGCTTCAAGTCATGGAAGTGGTCGACCACATTGGTGGAACAGAACGTTAAGTGAAAAATGAGGACCATGAGGAGAGTGAATGCCAGAAATCCAGCCACCCATGAGGCACTAGCTAGCTGTAAGCAACTCCAGTGGTCTATGATGCTGAAGTATTGCAGTGGGTTACAGGTGGCTATATAGCAATCATAAGACATTACAGCCAGGAAGAAGCATTCTGTAGCCACCAAGGCAAAAAGTAAAACTGGGAAACACAGGCTTAGAAAGTAAAAAGGCATATGAGCTGATGGCAGTCCTCAGCCTCATGGGCTCAATGGTACTGGTGCAGCCAATCTCTAGGAAGAAGTGACCAAGAAAGAAAAACATGGGCGTGTGAAGGAAATGATTAGCTGACACCACAGTTAGGATCGCAATGTTGCCCATTAGAGTCACCACATAGATGGCCAGAAATATCCCAAAAAGAAGAAACTGAAGGCCATGGAGATCCCCAAAACCCAAAAAGATAATTTCTGAAATTTGAATCGTATTTTCTTCTTCAGTTCCAGCCATGATTTGGATCTAAAAAAAAATAAATATTTGAAGAATAACCATTGATCTGATACTTTTTTTAGAAAAACATCAAACTGCTTTAAAGTGTCACACATACCGAGCATAATTTGCTTCTTTCTGGAAGTCCAGGATTATTACACTTAATTAATAAATTTGACCCCAGTCCTCCAGGGGCCATTTGGAAAGTTAATCCATGACTTCAATTATCCCATCATATTTAGAATGTATAGACTCTTAAAACTGTAACTGTGACACATAAATATGTACATTTTTTCCAATATGTATTTTGGAAAATGCTCGATCCTTTCAGATCTTAACTGGTTGTTCCTACTGCTGTGCTGGTGTTATCATCAACAATGAATATTCCTAATTACCTGTGTGTAAATTTCATAAGAGCAATGATTAAATCTGTTTCTTGTTTTAGAAATTCTATACCAATTGAATTATATTTTTATTTGTGGTAAAATTATAGTGCTTTATTTCATCATAACGAACGATGTCTAATCCTTAAACTTGTTTGATAGAAAATTCGTTAAACATTAGTAGAGGAGGCACAGAAGAGCAAGGGTGAACTACTGATGGTGGGGAGATGGTATAGCATAGCGGAAAAAGACATGCCTAAAGTCAAATCCCAGCTTTGCCACTTACTGGCTGTGTACCCTGGAGCAAGTCACATCACTTCTCTGAAAGTTGGTATCCTCATCTATAGAACAGTATATTAATTCGATGTAACACATTTTGCACAATTACTGGTCCATATTAGGTACTCAATACATTCATTCATACATTCAACAAATATTTACTAAATGCTTACTCTGTGCCAACTCTTAGATAGGTGCTTAGAATAAAATAGTAAAAAAAGTCAATACTTTTTTGACACATCAGGAATACCCTCTACATTTCATGGAGTTAGCATTTCAGTGAGAGAGAAAGAAGAAAGACTAAAAACAAGGAAAGAGACCCATAAAGAATTGTGAATTGTTTACTATGAATGTAAACAAACAAGGACCCAAAATATAAAATATGCTCTCTCTCTCTCTCTCTCTGTGTGTGTGTGTGTGTGTGTGTGTGTGTGTGTGTGTGTGTGTGTGTGTTTGGGAGAGGGGTATTTTGTTCGGAGTGGCCAAGAAAAGCCTAAAAATTTGAGACCTAAAAAAATGGGAAGGAGATAATAATGCAAGAATTAGAAGTGGGGGTGAGGGAGAACATTCTAGGCAGAGGGTATAAGCCATGAGCATGCAAACATTGAGTGTTAGAAAAACTAATATAAACTTAAAAAGACCAGCATATTGTGGAGAGACAGAGAAGAGAGAGAGAGAGAGAGAGAATGAGAGAAGATAGAAAAAATAGGAAGGGCCAGATCATTCAGGTTCTTGCAGATCATGCTAAAGAATTTAGATGTTTTTAAAGACTGTAGGAATCCACTGGAGGGTGTTAAGCAGTAGTGATGAAATTTACAGCTGAAAATCATGTTTCCTGCTATCTGATAAATGAATTAGAGAGAGAACTTCATGGGTAGAGTAAGACAATTAAAAAACTACTTCAGTGGACCAGGTAAGAGGTAATAGTAAACCTGAATAATGTTGTTGCAGAAAAGATAGAAAAAAGAGAGATTCAAGACATATTTGGGAGGTAAAAATGTCAGGACTTACTGACATATCAGATATGGAGAGTAATGAAAACTATCAGAGATGACTCGGGTTTCTGGTTTGAGTAAGTGGTGCCATTTACTTGGATAGTGAGATTATATAAAAAGAAAATTTAGGGGAAACATAAATTCAATTTGTATTGTTTGAGGTGTCCATGAGAATTCTGGGTAAAGGGAAGAAACAGCTAGATTTGAAAGTATGTAGCCCAGAAGAGAGGGCTGGACTAGGGTATAAGTTTAGGAGGTATCTGAATATAGATAACATTGAAATCTATGGGAATGGAGATATTATAGATAAAGAAGTATGTGCTGCACTAAGCTTTAAGAGTCTCTCTCCCTCAGGTCTAACAGAATAGGAGAAGGCAGGAAAGGAGATAAAAAAGGAGGATTCAGTGAGATTGGATGAAAACCAGGAGGAAATCAAATAACAGAATCCATGTTTCAAGAGAATTGTTGACTGAGTTAATAAAAGCTGTTGCGAGATTAAGATGAAGACAAAAAACAGTCTCTTACATTTAGTTACAAGAATAATAGATTTAGTAGAGTGATGAGTGATGGGGACTGAAGGGGAGCAGAGAAATTGGGTGGTAACTATAGAGAGATGAGCGTTAACCCTACCTTTTGTATGCTGATGAGAATGACCCAGCATAGAGGGGATATTGATGATGCATATGAAAATAAGAAATAAATTTTTGGAGCAAAATCTTTTAGAAAGTGAGAGAGGATGGGATATAGAACACAAGTCAAGGCATTCACCTTTGGTAAAAGCAGAAACACTTCATCCTTTTAACAGGAGGAAAGCCAGAGAAAACAGATGCCATTGTAGATAAGTTGCCACATTTAATCTTAGGAAGATGACTGAGTTTGCCTCTATGGCTTTTGTTTCCTCAATGAAGTACGAAAAAAGGTCATGATATAAGAGTGAGGGGTGGGGAGGGCATGTTGGGAGTTTGAGGGCAGAGGGAAAACTAAAATAGTCATATCTGGAAGTGAGAAGGCTTTGCTACTTAGAACAAATACTATGATTTTCGGGTAATATTGAGAGGAAATTTGATCATTGAAATCATGAATTTAAGAAGGTGAAACCAGATTGCTTTCTTGAGTGGTCTTCTTTGGCAATGTTTAGCTAACAGGGTAGAGTAAGCAGATATCGTTGGTTTAAAATCAAGTTTGGGATTTGCCAAGTTAAAACAATGGAAGAAAAGGAGGACAAGAAAATTGAGATATTTGCACAAAAAAAGTAATAATGAAAGACTACATGATAAATATGAGGTCTTTCCAACTTCCACTGATTATGAAGTCATAGGATATTAAAGACGGAAAGGACTTTTAAAGTTTCATTTGATAAACGCTTAAGTTTTATAACTGAAAAAGAAGATTCAAAGAGGTAAAGTGTCTTTCTTAGAATCTCAGATCCAGCCAGTAATAGCAAGAACTGACACCCAAGTCTCATTTTCCAGTTCTTGCTCCTTCCATTACAACATGCTGTAATATTTTTTACTCACTTTTCATCTCCTTTCAGTGCCCTGAACAAGGATCTTAATGTATACTACATAAGTCTGTGAAGGAAGACTTACCTCTCTTTTAGTAACTTACATGTCTGGAGCATAATACTTTTCAAATAACTTTCAGATCCATTATTATTTTTAATCTTCCAAACTATCTTGTGAAGTATTTGAGGGTAGGTCTTTGATATGTCTCGCTGAATTTACAGATGAGAAATCTGATAATGATGATTACTACAGCAGCACATTGTACTTGTATTTCAATTATAATTTTTTTCCTGAAGATAAAAAGTTAATCTTATGCATGTTGATGTAATTTTGAATTTACAAGATGCTAATTATATTACGAGCCAGGAGTTTTTTGTCAGGTAACTGGATAATAGGAGCCATATGGAGATTACCATCATCTGAACTGAACAACAAATGAAAGAAATTGAGGTAGTTTCCATGATGGAGATGTAACAAAAAAAACCTGCTTTAGGAAAAAGGGGTTTGGAGGGCAGAATGAAATAAACTGTTTCAGAGCCATGGTGGGTATCTAGCAAAAGTAGAACCTTCTTAGGAGAAGAAGAGAGAGAATATTCCATGGAGAGAGAATAATGGTCAATAGGGTCCAGTAACTTGAGGACCACGTCAGCCATTGATTTTGGAGTGTTTGGACAAAATGAGTAGGGGGCAGAGGACAGGAAAGGCACGGAAACTCATATTTTTTTGGAGAAAAAAAGACTAGAAAAATTTTCCAAAATTGTGTCATAGAAGTGGGAGAAACAGAGAGTGATGTCATAGAGTCCAAGGGAGAAGGGGAGCCATCAGAATTGTTAATAAAGAAGGTGCCATGAATATTGGAGAGCTGGGGCAAGAATCCCAACTGAAGTGAGGTTGGTGGTGGGGGGATAAAGGGAAAAACAACAAATGTGGGTTATAATTTCAAGAAGATTGTTGATGATGTAAAGGAGGCAGAGAGAGCACCAAAAAGCTAAGGGTGGAAGAGAGGACAGAGTATTTTTATTCTTGCGTTTTGGGTCTTAGTGAAGAAGAAACTTGGCCAAGATGCTACGCAAAGAATCTAGGTCCAGAGAGAAGGAAATATGAAATACATGCAAGAGGATGAATGATGAAGCAAAGGGAGTCTCTGAGGAGGTTGGAGGAGACAGGATGGGGAAATACACAAGTGGAGGCGTTGTCTTCAGGCAGAAAAGAAAGGTCATCATTTAGGAAAAAGGAAAGAGAGTAAACATGGATGTGGGGATTGATTATGAAGATAATTACCTCATCATTTTCCTTCCACTTGAGTTTGGAGATTTAATGAGCCCATGGTAGAGATGTTCACTTTCCTTCCTTAGAGCCTGGCTTCTTATTCCATTGATATGTGTGAAGCCCCAAATACTTAGCCTCCCCAAACTATTGCTTGGAGCTTTCAGCAGCCTCTGGAGGCCCTGGCCTAGATGGATCGTGGCTCCGACCCATGTGACATGTCAGATACTCCAGTGTCCAATTTCACACACCATTAGTCAGCAGTCACTGAATGGACGTTCAGGATGTCATGAGAACCCAACATCGATCTCTCACTTAAAAAGCAAAGCTCCCCTGGGAGCCAAACTTAAAGATAATTGGTTTTCTAGTGGAGCCCAAAGTGAGTTGCTAAGACAAGTAGCTGGTTAGCTGTACCACTACTGTGTTGTTTGACCTGAAGTAGATCCAGCAACAGCATGACAGATTATCTTATTATATATTCTTTACAAAGATCACTCATGACCTTAACAATCATAGCTTCCCAATCTTTCTTTTCATACCTCCACAATTATTATTTTCTCTCTGACTTCCCTGGAGCTCAAAAGGCTTCTACAAGGAAGAACTAAGAGTATGTCACCCAAAGGCACGTTTAGTTTTCACATGGTAGTGGCCAAAGCAATTTTAGCCCCTACAGCGCCTCCTTTGGGTTTAGAAGGAGCATAATGCTTGCCACCTTATTTATCTTTTAAGCGCTCCAACAACCTTCTGCAAGCAGGGACTGGCACATACAGTTCAAACAAGAAATCCAATTATCTTTAAGTTTGTCTCCCAGGGGAGCTTTACTTTTTAATTGAGAGATCGATGTCAGGTTCTCATGACATCCTGAACGTCCATTCAGTGACTGCTGACTAATGGTGTGAAATTGGATATTGGAGCATCTGACATGTCAAATGGGTCAGAGCCACGATCTCTCTAGGCCAGGGCCTCCAGAGGTTGCCGAAAGCTCAGAGCTATAGTTTGGGAAGTGTACCATGTGAGAAGTACTGAAACTAGTGGCAAAAGAATCTAGGTTCTAGACCTAGATCTCCCACTGCCTGTGCAATTTGGTGTCACATATCTTCACTTAGTCCCAGTTTTTCTTGCTGTGAAAGGGGGCAATAACTCCTGCCTTGCTGACCTCACAAGTTTATTGTAGGACTCAAATGAGATGCTGTATGGGAAACCACTTTATTAACTACAAAGCTTCATGCTTCATGCTTCATGCTAGGAACATATTTGATCAACATGAGAATTATGTTGCTGACATCCACAGAAGTTGAGGATAGTTTTGTCTTAGGGTTCAAAGAGGCCTGGACTCCTAGAACTGGAAGTAGAGCTCTTACTTTTTTACATCATTAAATATACCCTAAAACATCCAAATCCCCTTACCTCAAAGCCTTCAGTCAACCTTAAGTGAATTGCACATCTAATTAAAAGCACAACTGTTATAGTTTGGTTTTTATAATCAAATTAAAAGTCTTCTTACACAAGCTGTCAGAGACAGTTTTCCGAACAGTTACCTTGTCATTTTTCCATCCTTGGTAGACAGATTGCATCTGACCTCCTGGGTAAGTTTCCTCAGTGCTGGTTTTATATGCTTTCACTACTTTCCAGGCTGTACAGAAATAGTTGGCTGGGGAGTGGAACCTTTCGTTAGAGCTCTTAGTGAGGCTTCTCTTTCTTTGATGGCTGTGTGAGCATCCTGTAAAACAGAGTACTTGCACAGATATGACTGTTATCTCTGTTATCTCAGAACATCACCATTGTCGCCATTCAGTTATAGCATTCACACACAATATCAGGTCACTCCACTAGGTCAGGCTCAATGTCTAGCGGAAATGACAGACATGTAAATGAACAATCAAATTGCAACATCACAAGTGCAACAACAGGACTCTTTATAACATGTAGGTGTAGCACAGAGAAAGGAATTTCCGGATCAGTTTGCAGGGAGGTAGTGCCAGTGAAGACCTATTGGAGAGGACTGCCATTGGCATTGTTCTTGTTTATTTCCCCAAACAATTTCCCATTTATTATTTAATTAATCTTTATGATGCCTTGGGTTTTGAAGGATGAATAGAAGTATGTTAAACCAACTAGAGACAGAAAGAGTTTCGGTCAGAAAGAATAGCATGTGCTACTAAGAGGCAGGAAAGAAAACTAGAGAAATAGGCAGGCACCAGATGATTAGGAGCTGTGTACACCATCCTAAGGAGTGTGGACTTTATCGTGAGGTCAGTGAAGAGCCATTAAAGAGTTTCAAATCGGGAAGTGGAATAGTTATGTTTGTGTTTTATTTTTTACTTTAATTTTTAATTTAAAATTTTTTGTGGGTACACAGTAAGTGTATACATTCATGGGGTACATGAGATGTTTTGATACAGGCATGCAATGTAAAATAATCACATCATGGGGAATGGGGTATCCATCCCCTCAAACATTTATCCTTTGTGTTACAAATTGTCCAATTACACTCTTTTAGTTATTTTTAAATGTACAATTAGGTTATTATTGACTATAGTCAACCCCGTTGTGCTGTCAAGTAATAGGTCTTATTCTTTCTACTTTTTGTACCCATTAACCATCCCCACCTCTCCCCAGCCCCCCACTACCCTTCTCAGCCTCTGCTAACCATCCTTCTACTCCTATGTCCATGAGTTCCATTGTTTTGATTTTTAGATCCCACAAAAAAGTGAGAACATGTGATGTTTGTCTTTCTGTGCCTGGCTTATTTCACTTAACATAATGATCTCCGGCTCCATCTGTGTTGTTGCAAATAACAGGATTTCATTCTTTTTTCTGGCTGAATACTACTCCATTGTGTATATGCACCACGTTTTCTTTATCCATTCATCTGTTGATGGACACTTAGGTTACTTCAGAAACTTGGCTTTTATAAACAGTGCTGCAACAAACATAGGCATGCAGAAATTTCTTTGACACCCTGATTTCCTTTCTTTTGGAAATTCCTCAAAAAACTAAAAATAGAGCTACTATATTATCCAGCAAGCCCACTGCTGGGTATGTTTTGTTTTAGAAAGCTATATACTTTTGGTGGCTATGCAAATAAGTTATAAGTAAAGGAAAAGATTTGAGGCAGGCAGTTCAGTGAGAAGGTTGTGGCTTCAATCTAAGAAAGAATGGTGGCTATTGGGAAGGGAGAGGAGGAAACAGCTTCAGATGGTAGTTATATCACTGTCATTGTCACTAAGACCATCTTCTCCTTTCATTACAATCAACTTTATCAAATGCAATTTCTGGAAGAAAATAGTTTTACTGAGTATCCCGTAATATACAGATGAATCATAACCCTGAAATTCGTATGCGATTTGGTTATTCTATGTCAACTCACATTTCCCATAGAAATAACAGCAATCCCAAATCCCTGGCCATCCCAGAGAAACCCATAGAAAGCACAAGGTGCTTGAAAAATGGTTGAGTTTGCAGTAAAATATAGTTGTTCTGTAGTAACATTTGTTGTCTGAATGCATAGGTGAACAAATTAAGGAATAAACACATGAGAATAGTTTACTAGCACAGGCAAGGCTCTGTACTAGATACACTGGGAGATGCAAGGATGTCTCAGATATAACTCTTAACCTTGAAGGAAATGAGAAAATCTTTCAGCTCGTCAACCCCTCAAAGTGACATCTCCTGCCTAATTGTCAGCTTGCTGGTCTTTAAGCTTCAAAATTAACTTTGATTAAAAGAAAATCCAATAAGTGTCATGTAATGTTCCATATGCAAATAATACTAACCTAAAGATCACACAAGGTGTCATCTTTGATTTTAAGCTCATGAATTTTTAAAAAACTAAGTTGAATGCACAATGCATAATTTGCACGTGGTGAATAATTAAAACAGTGTAACTAAGCCTCCCTCCAATCCCAGACCTCCAGTCTCTCTCTCTAGAGGCAAGTACTAAAAACAGTTTGTTGTGGGTGCTTTAAGAAATTTTGTATGCTTATACCAACGTTTATATACATTTATATTTTTCCATATTTACACAAAAATGATCATACTTTTTCACTTAATATATTTTATGGAGCTTTTTCATTTAATATATCTTGGTGATTTTTCTGTATCTGCACATAGAGATCAACCTCATACATTTTAACAATTGCATAGTGTTCTAGCATATGGATGGGCCATTATTTATTCATTTTTAGTTCAGAGCTTGTTTTCTGAGAAATAAAACATTATAGGTACAGTAAAATTTCCTTTCGTCCCCAATCCCATGTCTTCTGAGCTCCGGGGGCAACCACTACCTTAAAAGACGATATGTGTCCTCTATGTTCATGTTTTTTATCCTTCTATTACATATGACTCTATCCATAAACAATATGTGGTAATATTACATCTGTTTTAAATTTTGCACAAATGAAATAATAGTTTTTTGCAACTTGCTTTGTTTTTCTATTTCACATTTTGTTTTTAGACCTAGCCCTGTTGATACATACGGTTCTCATTCATTCATTGTTGATTTACCTTGCTCCTCATTATGCTGAATACTAGTGGTTTGTTTGTTTTTCCTTATAGCATACTTGCTAAAAATAACAGTCTTACAAGTGTAATTATTTTTCTCAGATCCTTGCTTTGAGGTTGCACTGGATACATTAATAGAAGTGTGGGAGATTCTTATAAATTGAAAGAGAAAATAAATTGAAAACATGAAAAAATTTTGGTGGTAGAAAATTATAGACTTTTTTATGTTAACATATTTTAGCCAGTACAAGTGTTGTAAGGAATGTCCTTGAACTTGTTTCCAGTATTTCTTTAAGGTACCTAAGAGTTAAATTGCTGGCTCAGAGTATATACATATTTGCAGTTTCACTAAGTACTGCCAGATTCTCTAAAGTGGATGTATAAACTCACATTCCCAAAAGCAGTGTATAACAATTTCTGTTTCCTCACATTCTTGTTGGCATGTGGTATTAGCAGATGTTTTTATTTGGGGCAATCTGATGGCTGTGGAATGGTATCACTATGCTAGTTTAATTTGCATTTCCTTGATTATTTATGAAGATAAGTATGTTTTTATGTACTTACTAGCCATTCAGATTTTCTCTTCTGTGCATTGTTCATTAATATATTGCCCACTGTTAATTTAGGTTGGTTGTTTTTTAACTAAATGGAGTACTTTATGTCGTCCATATTGATTTGTTATATATTTCTTACAAATGTCTTCCCTAAGTCTGTCCCTTGTCTATTATCTTTATCTTATAATACAGAAAGACAGAGGCTTTATTTCCCTATCAATACGCTCTAATTAATCTGTAATTTACAATTTGTGTTTTTTGTGTCTTATTCAAGAAATCCTTTCCTACACTGAGATCATATTATTCTAAGTATCTTTTAAATTTTAAAAGTTGTTTTTAAGATTTAGTTTTTAAATCCATCTGAAATTGATTTCTATATGTGATATAGTATAGAAATCTAATTGTATTTTTTCTGATTTGAATAAACAATCATTCTTACCCCATTTATTGAATAATCCATCCTTTTCTCCCATGATTTGCAATGCCAATTCTGTCATATACCAAGGCTCCTTATATTCTCTGACTTGTGTCTAGGTCTTTCCTTTCTCCCACTGATCTGTTTGTGTCTCTCTGCATAAGTACTATACTGTTTCAATTATTATAATTTTCTAAGTCTTGATAGCTGTAGGACAAGTCCTTCCTACTTGTTCTTCTTCATAATTATCTTGAATATTCTTGGTCCTTCAATTACTCATATGAATTTTAGGATCAGCTTGTTAAACCTCATTTGAAATTATGTCTGGAATTGCATTAAATTTATAGATTAGTTTTTGGGACATTGGACATCTTTAAGTTGAGTGTTGCTATATTTGAAAATGGTAGGCTGGGCACGGTGGCTCACACCTGTAATCCCAGCACTCTGGGAGCCTGAGGCAGACAGATCACCTGAGGTCGGGAGTTTGAGACCAGCCTGACCAACATGAAGAAACCCTGTCTCTACTAAAAATACAAAATGAGTCGGGCGTGGTGGCACATGCCTGTAATCCCAGCTACTTGGGAGGCTGAGGCAGGAGAATTGCTTGAACCCGGGAGGCGGAGGTTGCGGTGAGCTGATATCGTGCCATTGCACTCCAGCCTGGGCAACAAGAGCGAAACTCTGTCAAAAAGAAAGAGAGAGAGAGAGAGAGAGAGAGAGAGGGAGGGAGGGAGGGAGAGAGAGAGAGAGAGAGAGAAAGAAAGGGAGAGGAAAGGAAAGGAAGAAAAAAGAAAAGAAAAGAAATGAAAATGGTATATATCTCCCTTAATTAAGGTCTTCTTTAATATCCTTCAGTAATACATACAATATTTTCCATAAATACTATGGGCATCATTTGTTAGACTTATGTACTTAATAGTGCTGCTTGTTATTGTGAATGGGAGCTTTATTTTAATTAGCTTTATTGAGGTATACTTTACAAACAATTGATTTTATGAGTTTTGGCAAATGTATGCAATTGTGTAATAGTCATTATGATCAAGATGCAGAACATTTCCACCACTCCAAAAACCCCATTCTCCTTGAAGTTAGTCTCATTTCCCATTGAGTCCTTGGCAATCACTTTCTTTGGTGCAGCACAATGTTTTTGAGACTAGTCTATCTTTTTGTTTGTATCAGCAGTTTCTTTTTGTATTGCTGAGTAGTATTCTATTGTATGGATGTACCCAAGCTTGTTGATCCATTCACTAGTTCATGGTTGGTTGAAGATTTTGGCTATAATGAATAAAGTTACTATGAACATTCACATACCAAGTCTGTGAGTGGACATGCTTTCATATCTCTTGGGTAAATTCCCGAGAGTGGGATTGCTGGGTTATATAGTAAGTGTATGTTTAACTTTATAAGAAATTGTCAATCGCTTTTACAAAATGACTGTACCATTTTGCATTCCCACAGCAGGGTATGCAAATTCTTGCAGTTTTCCCTTATCCTGAACAACACTTGATATTACAGGCTATTTATTTTATTTTTAGCTAGTGAATAGTAACTTTCTAAAAAGTTATATTTTCTAATTGCTTTTCTACTGTTTAAGAATATTATTGATTTTTAAAACATATCTCCCATGCATCAATATTGATGGACTTTCTTAACAGTTAAAATAGTTTTTCTGAAAACTCTTTTTAGCTTTCTATGTAGTCAACCAAATTATTCATGAATAATGACACTCTCATCCTTTCCAGTGCTTAAATCTGTTTCAGTTTCTTGTCTTAATGAAATGACAATGATCTCATGGATACAATGTTAGATACTAGTTTTGAGAGTAGATATCTGGTCTTATGACTCTAATGAGAATGCTTTTTAAGTTTCTACATTAATTATAATGTTAATTGTAGGTATTTCATATATATCCTTTGTCAGATTAAATGCTTCCCTCTATTCTTGATTCGTTTACACTTTTTTTACAATACAGAAGTGTTGAATTTTATTTAATTTTTCTGTATCTATTGAGGTTAGTATGCATTGCTTTCTCTTTAATTAGCTTAAGCAGTGACTTGTAATAAATTTTCTAATGTTAGACTGTCCTTTAATTCCTGGAATCAAGCTCGTTTGGTCACACTGTATTTTTTTTTTTTAGATTTGCTGAGTTCAATTCACTAATATTTTAATTAGGACTTTTTAAGACTTTTTATGAAGAATGATACTGGTGTATAATTTTTCATCTTTCTAACAAGTTTATCTGGTTTTGGTATCAACATTTCACTAGCCTCATAAAATGGGCTGAGCACATTTTCCTTTTTATCTGTTCTCACACCAGTCGGAATGGTTATTATCAAAAAGTCAAAAATTACAGATTTTGGTGAGGTTGCAGAGAAAAGGGAATGCTTATAGGAATGTAAATTAGTACAGCCCCTGTAGAAAGCAGTCTGGAGATTTCTCAAAAAACCAAAAATAGAATTACCATTCAACACAGTAATCCAACTACTGGGTATATTCCCAAAAGAAAATAAATTATTCTACCCAAAATACACCTGCATTCACATTTATCACAGTAGTATTCACAATAGCAAAGACATGGAATCAACCTCGGTGCCCATCACTGATGGATCGAATAAAGAAAATGCAGTACCTATACACCATGGAATACTATGTGGCCATTAAAAAAGAATGAAATCATGTCCCTTGCAGCAACATGGATGCAGCTAGAGGCTATTATCCTAAGAGAATTAACACAGAAAGGGAAAATTAAATTCTGCATGTTCTCACTTATAAGTGGGAGCTAAACATTGGGTAGACACAGACATAAAGATGGGAACAAGAGACACTGGGGATTCCAAAAGTTGGGAGGGAGGAAGGAAGGGAAGGGTTGAAAAACTACCTGTTGGGTACTATGTTCACTACTTGGGTGATGAGATCAATAGAAGTTCAAACCTCAGCATCACATTTAATATACCCGTGTAACAAACCTGCACAAGTACCCTCTGAACGTAAACTTTTTTTAAAAAAATTAAACTGAAGAAAAAGAAAAAAAATTATGCTTTGGCTTGATAAAGCATTTTTATTTTTATTATTGTTTCCTATTTTATTACCTTCTGTGTTGATAGTTATTTCCTTTCTTTAACTTTCTTCTGGTTGGCTTCCTGGTTATTATTCTAACTTCTTGAGTTGAATGTTCAGCATATGAATATTCAGTTATGTTGTTTCATATTTCATGGATCATATTTTCTTATAAATATGACATTAGTTGCACCCTACAATGCAGTATGTCATTAAGTAATACTTATTTATAATTTCCATTATCTTTTCTTTATTTTGTTTAGAAGAGTTTTTGTCCAAATTTATGGAAATTTCTTAGATTAAAAATTATTTTTGATATTTTCATTAATTTCTATCTTATCAAAGTTTGATTAAAATGTTATTAATATGATAGTGAAGTAGCTTCAGGTACATATTCACAGTACTTGCAAAGTCATCATTCTTATTATGAACAGCATATATCGAAAGTCAATTTGTTTCCAGGAAACTAAGGTGGTTACACAGGTCTGAGACACGTTGGTCCTTCACTCAAGGCATAAAATCTAGTAAAGGAGGCAAAATAAGGATATAAGAAAAGTAAAAGAGAATAAAGCACAATAGGAGTATAGAATGATTGCATGCTGTAATCATTGGTCCTAAAGTTCCAAGAAAAGAGTGTTTAGAATGTTCATAAGGCAGCAGTGTGGAGGATGAATAAATAAGGGACAAGTTTGGAGGCAGTGAGACTAGTTAGGAGGCTACTGCGTAGTCCAGGCAAGTGACAAAATAGAGAAAAGCCTCCTCTCAAACAGAGGAATCTCTAACAAGGAAGCCAGCAGCAGGAAGTAAGATCCTCCAGTAGTGGGGCTAGATATACCCTACCCACCTAAGTCTGGCTGCCTTTAGACTTGAAGCTACTTCACTTAGACACACTTGCTTAGATTCTGCCCAAATGTACCCTGGCATGAGTTTTGAGTCAGGAAGTAATTTCCTGATGGCCTCTGTGACCAAGGGCTCAAATTTGCTGGTCATCTGGTCAATCTGAAAAGTCTGGACTCTAGACAGAGAACAGAGTAAAGCCATGGGTCTTGGTCTGCAAAACACATTACTCTTACCGCAACTCTAAGCAGCCATATACTCAAAGCCATCTTGGGTCAAATTAGGGAAACTAGGAACCAGTTAAGATCTTTTTCACAAATGGTGGTAAATAGTGAGGTCTATAAAGAAAGTTACTGTAGATATCAGCCCTAGGCAACCATCTCCTCATTTCCTCAGTATCTTTTACTTCTAACTATGCCTTCCGCCCTGCTCTAGACAAACCAGGCCTCTATGCATCTAAATCCTTCTATCTCAGCCTATGATCTCTATTTCCCCTTTCTCTCTTCACTACTCATCTCCAAGCTGATCCCTCTTCACTTTTTCTAGATTTTATTCAAGCCACCTACCTCTTCATAAGTACTCTCTTATGAACCCAATCTATCTTATGTCCCTCCTCATGAGTCCCAGCCTCACAGTTTAAATCTAGGAGGTGCTTGCTGGTTGGCACTTCAATAATCCAGGAGGTGATACACCAGAGTGGAAAGAACATGAGCTCTTTAGACAAACAGATCTGGATTCAAATCCTGTATTCACCATTCACTAGCTGTGTGACCTTGAGTGAGCTACTTAACCCTTCCTAACTACAGCATTCTCACTGGCAAAAATGGAAGAAATAATAGCAACTACCTCACAGAGTTCCTGGGAGGATTAAATGAGATAACTGATTTAGCATTTAGCACATAAAAAGCATTAAATCCATGTTAAATTAAATAAAAGGTCATAGTTCAGCTTTCTTATGGGTGGGATCTTCACTCGTCCCTAAATGGGTTGGAAGTTGACAAAAGGTAGTGACCACAGCTTTCTTCTTCCTCATCCCTCTTCAACTTTGCATCTGGTGTAGGGTTTTGTATACAATAGGTGTTCAATTTATTTTGTAGCCTGGTTGGGCATGATCTAAAGCCGCATGTAGGAACCAACTATGGGAAAGGGAGTGGGTCTTAGGAGGCTGAATTTATTATAATTGGAGAGTCTGGACTGTTAATTCTCATGATTAAAAAGAGACCAGGATGATTGTCAGGGATACAGATACATGAAACCTACTATAGGCAAATTTCTCAGAGGGAAAAAATGTGGAAATCATGGACCCTAAGAGTATGGAGAGAGGGTGGCATCTTGCCTTATACTGAAACAGGGATATGTAATATAAAGGGAGTTACAGAGTCAAATAGTCCTGAATTGAAATCCAAATTCTACTGCAGAGAATTTGTGCGACCTTGGGCAAATCACCAAATCTTTCAAAGTCTCAGTTTCCCCATCTCTAATGTGAAGACAATAACTCTTGACTTCTAGAGTTGTGAAGAAAATTCAATGCACGACCTGTTTTAAATTCCTAGAATAATGTCTGAGACACATTTGGCTACCAAAATATATCACCTCCATCTCTTTCCCTTCCCTTACCCTCCTTTACTATTTTGGACAGCGTGGGGACCTGGGCGTGGGGAAGGAGAGGAATTGTAAACCTTCATGAGGAAGTCCCAAATGTTTTCTTCACATCCTTGTTCCTCAGACTTTGGACCATGGGGTTGAGCATGGGAATAGCCACTGTGTAAAACAGAGACCAGCATATCTCTGTCTGGTGAACACTTCAAGGATAGGTGCAGGTGAAGGAACACTGTGGTTCCATAGCACAGGCTAACTGCTGTCAGGTGGGAAGCACAAGTGTTTGCCTCAAACCGAGGGCATTCTCATAATTAAATGGAGACAAGGAAGATTGTCCGGGACACCAATACATTAAAGCTACTAGAGGCAAAAGTAAGAAGTTGAAGGCCTTGCATGTCAGAGCAGGAGAGTTTTTAAAGCCTCGGTGGGGGAGGAAATAACAGAATTAATGAATGATGGCACAGACTTACAGAAGATCGGATGAAAGATTGTGCTACTAGGGAGCACCATGTTCATAGCTGCTGGCCACCAGCTGCAAGCAGAGCTTTGGGGACATGGTGATATGGTAGAGCAGAGGATTGCAGATGGCCTTTTAGTGGTAATAGACCATGGAGGCCAGGAGGAAGAACTCAGTGTCAGCAAAGATTTTAAAAGCAGCTTAACTGGGCCATGCAACCAGAGAAGGAGATGACTTGGCAATCAGAAAAGAACCCCATTGATATTTTTGGGACTGTTACTGAAGAATAACAGAAGTCAACAGAGGACCAGTTGCTGAGGAAGAAATACATGGGGGTGAGGAATTGGGGACTGACCACAATGAAGGCAAGGAGGCCCAGGTTTCCATCACCATGTCTACATAGATGGGGAGGAAGAGGGCAGAGAAGGTGGGTTGAAGCTGAGGATCATCAGTCAAGTCCATGAGGAAGAATTCACAATGCATTACAATGGTGAGACACATAGAGCTCAAGTCTTTAAAGAGAGACCTATGGGGGCTGGGCCTTGCTTTCCAGGCCATGACACGTCATATGTGTTTACTATGGCAAGGGCTGCATCTGGCTCACTCTTCTCTTGCCACGCTCCAGCCCATTGGCTACAAGGTTTAAAAGCATGAGGATGAACTTTGGAGTCAGAAGAATGGATCGAAATCTCATCTTTGCCACTTACTATCTGCAACCTAGGGCTGCTATCTTAACCTCTCTGAGTCTTCTCTGTAAACAGGGATAAAACACCTATTTTGTAAGACTGGTTGTGAGGATTGAAGGTGGTGGTGAGTGTATGTAAAATGTCTAGCATGGCATGAGAAGAAGAGCAGGTTACTCAATGAGTTCTAATTATCTTTTTCTTTCCACACTCTCCTTCATCCCAACATTGAACCTGTCCTCAGGTAATGCCCAGCCTAAACATAAAGTCAAGGATACAAATATTACACATAGGAAGGACCCTAGAAACTTCTTAGTCTTTTCATTATCATATTTCATATTGGTTGGCAGGGAGCAGGGGGTAGGTTGAAGGGCAGTATCAAATACTATAGTACAGAAGTAAAAGGACAAGCTCAAAGGTCAGCCATGTGTGGGTTAGAATCCATTTCTAACTTGCTAGCTGTGTGACCTTGAGCAAATGACAACCTGTGTGAGTTTCAGTTTCCTCATCTGTAAGATGAGAGTACCAAGTATTTCCTATTTCATTAATTTACTGTGAAGATGAAACGAGATTATTTGTGTAAAGCACTTAGCAAAGTATCTGGAAAAAAATTGCCCACAGTTTCCAAGGGGGGTTTGTGGAGTGCCAGAAACTGCAACCCAGGTGCCCTGACTACAGTATTCTTCACACTAGGGACCACAGCCTCCGACTTCTCTTCTTTCAGAAATATGGAACCTTTGTCCTCACCAGAACACAGGGGGCTGTTTCACCCATGGTTTCCTAAGAAATAGCAATCATGAATTCTGCTTAAGGTCATGTCTACCCTTTCTCTTAATCAAGGAGAATGCCAATGTACTTTATAATTTTTTTATTTTTTTATTATACTTTAAGTTCTAGGGTACATGTGCACAACGTGCAGGTTTGTTACATATGTACACATGCGCCATGTTGGTGTGCTGCACCCATTAACTCGTCATTTACATTAGGTGTATCTCCTAATGCTCTCCCTCCCCCCTCCCCCCACTCCACGACAGGCCCGGTGTGTGATGTTCCCCTTCCTGTGTCCAAGTGTTCTCATTGTTCAATTCCCACCTATGAGTGAGGACTGTACTTTATCTTAATGTTTTTTTTCTGTCAGAACGTGGGGTAGTGAAGGACACACTATAGCACTGCAAAAAGGTTTTATATCATTGGATTTAGAGTCAGAACACCTAAGTTTGAGTTCCGATATATACTATTTGAGCTCTATAGTGCTTAGTAAATTCTGTCTGAGTCATAGGACCTTCATCTGTAAAATAAGAATAATAACACTTGCCCTCTAATCTCACAGGTTTGCTGCAAAGATCCAGTGAAAGTCTCTAGAAAAATGCTTTGTAAACTATAAATATAGTCAGAGCAGATACTCAGAGAGTATTGCTGATAACCAAATCACCTTTAGAAAACTTTCGATGACAATTGTTAAATTACTGCTCTTCAGCCCTCTCCTTCCTGGCTGCTTCCCTGGTACCTGCCAGCCCACTTTGGATTTCATAACACTGGCCTCCATCTTCTTCTGGGCTCCTGGTCAGACTATAGAAGATAAAATTAGATTGTTCTCTGGAAATTTTGGGTGCCCCTGTCCCTCTGAGTCTGTGATTGCCTGTTTTTGGTTGGTGTTCTATTACAGTGACCTTTATGGCTGCCTTTGGAAAGTGAAGTTTCCACAGAGTATAATACTGGTTGTTAAAAACTTACATTTTATCCTGAATGTAGAAATTGCTACCATTAATAAAGTACCTAATAGGTGCCACACATTATATTGGGCAATTGCCACAAATCATTTTATTTAATAATCCTAACAACCTTAAGAAGTAATTACTATTATCACTACCATCTTTCAAACCAAGCAACTGAGACTTAGAAAATTCCAGTGCCTTACTCAAGGGCTCATAGCCGGGTGCATGGCAGAACTGACATTCAAGCAGACGTCTGCAACATTCGAATACTATTGTTTTACCCATGTTGACTTTTCTGAACATAGTGTCATACACTTAAGGATATGAAGGTTTTTTTCAAGAGATTTACAAATTTATCCTTTCTTTTTATCATGCTAATCTTGGAAATAATCAAGTGGTTTCTATTAATTTTACAGATGATCAATCTAAGCTACAGAAAGTTAAATGCATTGTCCATGGGCATACATACATTCACTCATTCAACAAATATTCACTGGGTCCTTGGTGTGTGCCAGGCAGTGCAATAGGCACTAGGAGTAAAGGAGTAAACAAGACTGATCAAGTCTCTATTCTCTTGGACTTTACAATCTAAAGGAAGAGATAGACAACAAACAAATAAAGAAATGCTTTTACATCTCAATAAAATTGCAAAGAAAGTAAAACAAGCTAACAAACTAGAGAGATCTCAGGGTTTCAAGAGCAACATTAGGTAGAGTGGGAGGGAAAGACTCTCTGAGGAGGTGACATTAAAAGCTGAAATCTGAATGGTGAGGAACTAGCCATAAAAAGATCCAGAGTACTCACAAATGCTTAGTGACAAAGTCAAGGATAGAGCCCAGGTCTCCTAAATTCTACACAGGGCCACTGTTCCAATTGGAAGTGTGGCCAAAGTAGAGGTTGACTAGGGGTATGGAATATGTGTGACATTCAAACTCTTGTCTACAAGCATTCCTTTCCTTTATCACCCACCTTCCTTCTTTGAATGTTTCTAGAAGTTATGAGTATTCACTAGCCACTTTCTTGTTTCTGTACTCATCCAAAATGCTTCAGGCCAGCTTCAGTAGTTGGGCTTTTTCCAGATGTTCTCTTGGCAGGCACAGAAAAGTTCATGTGCCACAACAGTAAAGCCTCTGGAACTAAGCTCCAACGTATAATCCTTCCCCATTTCCTCCTCCAGGCTTGGCCATTTCCCTGTAACTGGCAGAATCATTAATATAGCAAAGTTTCTGCCTTCTTGACTGGTCTACTGGGATGCCCAGAAAAGTAAGCCCAGGGGCTGAGCAGCTGTGACGTCCAACATGGCTGGAGCATTAAGCAGAGCCATCCCCAATGGGGTGTTTTCACTGACTCATACTGAGAGTGTGGGGACCTGTAGTCACCACTGAGGTGTTTTAGGAACAGGTGGAAGAATAAAATTGAGTATGAGATATATTGTGATATAAACTTTTTATCTAAAATGCCTTCTTAGTCATATTAAAAAGTCTCAGCCACAATTAAAATACCAGCTCTCTTCCCAAACATAGGGATTCTAGGATTTCTGTGCAAAATGGCCAATATGGAAGATCTACTAAGAATATATTTCATTTTATGACCTCTCATATCACCTTGTTTATGCAACCCTTTATAAACTGTAAATTACTTTTAAGCATCAAAGAATTATTTAATTAGTTTTCATGAGGTCAGTAAAGTTCCTCAGTGCCACTCAGTGTTTTAATAAATATTCTTGTACTTCGGGTGTATGTGGCTGCCAGTTGCCTTGTACCATCCTTTTCCATTTTTCTCAAATCAGATTTGAGTTGTGCAAGACTTATTTCCATGCATTTGCTTTATTTTTTCAATTCAATACATGTTTATTAACCATCTCTCACGTACTTGTTATTATTCTAGGAGCCAGGGATACAAAATCAAAAGTAAATTAATTTGTATCTCCTATATACACTCCATTTTCACTCGTAAGTACATGCCTGCATGCACACACATGTGCATAAGTACACACACACACACACACGCACACACACAACATATACACACAAAGTCTTTTGTTTTTTGAAAGGCGAAAGCAGCCTCACTCTAGTGCTAGGTCATTAGCAGCTTTTGTAGAAAATATCAAGTTATTATGCATTTTAAGGGCTCGAGCTATTGATTTTAAGGCAAGAAAATTGCTTAAAAAGTGGACTTTATAAACATCTCTCTTGTGGACCGATTCATTTAATTCTATTGCTTGGCTGTGCAGAATTTTGTAGCCCTTTTAAGTAGAGAAATTATTCTTTTTCTCAAGTTAAATGTAGTACATTAGGTGATATTTGAACCAGTTTATGGGCTTCTGCTGTGGCATGATGAGCTGACTTTATGTATTGAAGAACTCTGTCCCCAAATTTAATTATCTTGAGACATCACCACCACATAGGATAAAATGAGCCATTTTGCTCATTGCATCAGCAGCCTTTGCTGAAATGGAGGTGATGGGATAACAACTTAAAGGCTAACTCATTAATGCTCAGGGATGAATGAGGTAATGTGTCAGCAGACCAAATTGGTGCCCAAATGTTTTCATCTAGAGGCCCGTATCTCTTTCCCGCATTGTGATATATTAATGGGGATGTCTTGATCCGTTGTCGCTGCCTGTAGACATTTGAATAACGTAGAAGTAATACCTTCTGGGCACTCAGGCCTGTACGCTATCAATTTTTCAAACTCCAAAGGTCTCTCAGTGGATAGAAGCAAAATTCTGATAGTGCCATAAAGTGCCTAATTTATAAAGATTCAAACCACGGCATCAGTGCAGTCCCTGCTTTTTTCTGCTAGGTGTTTTCTACTGAGCACTGCACCATTCCCAACTATTTGGTGGGGGTAGTGGAGCAAATTAGTCCTCCAAATTGTGAAGCCTGTGGATTTATGCATAGTTGAAACCATTTCCGTTCTAGCAATGTCTAAGTGGGTGACCTTTCTGACGTTAATTTGTTTCTCCATCTGTGCCATGCATTTTGAGAGGACGTGAAGAATAGGCTTGATGATACCCAAATGCATTTCCCCCTATTTTGTATTGTTGTGCTGATGGCTTGAAGGAGGAGTTACCTATACTGGGGACAGATCCTGGAGATGTCCTTTCACCAGTGTGCATTGAATGAGGCCATAAAATTCATCTTCATGGAGCCTGGAACATGGAAGGTTTTACTGTCCTCCTTGAAATGAATGTCCTCTCTTAGTTATGATGTCATCTGGCCATTTGCTGTCCCAAATTAAATTTTCTCCTACTCTTCCCTGGCTCCTGAATGTGTTTTGTGTAGCTTGGAGGTTACAATTTCATGTTACATATTTTTAAAAGATTTATTGAGCCAGTCAGTAGAAGGAATTGTACTAAATTTAATCACAAAATTTCATGTTATTCTTACAACAACCCTATGAGATAGGTACAATTTTATTTCTATTTTACAGATGAAGAAAGTGAACCAGATAAAGTAAATAATTTTCCCAGGATCAAATGGGTGGTATGTAACTAAGCCAGGAATGATTATTGAAGTCCTTCTGACTGTACAACGTATGCTATTTCTGCCATAGCACACTGAAATCATCTTTTAAGAAAATGTATTTGCCAATCTACTCAGCATTTTTCTTTAAAATGAATAGTTCTCAACACTGGGTGCACATTAAACTCATCTAAGAGCTTAAGAACATACTGTACACAGGTTCCATTTTCAGATTCTGCTGTCTGGTTTGGGGCATGGGCATCCATATTTGTAAAAAGTTTCCCAAGTGACTCTAATAAATTACCAAATTGAAAACTGAATTTAGAGTTTGGGGTAATGAGTTCCTTTTCCTGTTTCCTGTTCAGAAGGAGCATATTTAGCCCTAGTTGCTTAATTCCTCACAGGATCTGAGCAAGAATTTGTAGCTTTTACTCAATACGACAGTCAGGGAGTGGTCTTTTCACAATGGCTAGGGACTGTTGTCTTTGCATTCTCACAAGTGCCTCCTTATCTATAGAATCTTGGCCATCATTGAAATGGATTGAAATAGTGACCTGCAACACAGGACAAACTCATGGAATCTTATGAAGTAAAAGGCATTTCAGGAGTGACTGTAGGCACCATCTTCATCCCTTCCCCACAAAGAGGTTAGGAGAGATACATGCTCTATCATAATTTTCAAAGATATGTGGTATCTTCATTGAGCGGTACTTTCTGTTTCTTTTATGTAACAAACTTTTATCAAATGTATATGTACCAGGCACTGTTAGTTGTTCTTGGCTGAGGTGATATTCCCCTTATAAAGGATGTTTGGAATTGTGTCGAATTTTTTTTGATTGACAAAATGATCAGAAGAATTATTATTAAACCACAGCTGTCCAGGGATGCTTAATGTTCCATAGTGCTCAGGACTGTCTTGAGCAATTCTTATAATAAGAGTCATTTCACTCCACATGCCAATAACACCTTTATTAAGAAACAATAATAGATAATCTGGATCTGGAGTTCAACATGTTGCCCCTTCAAGGACACTGGCTACAATCTCCATCATCCTGCTCCTGCTGAGGCTTTTGGAAGGACTTTGCAGTCAGTTTTTCAGTCAGCAACTATCAAGTCCTTACTGTACATTGAAGCCTTAACAGGCACTATGTAAAAGGAAAAAAAAGACAGTCTTTCTTTAACTTCAGAGAGCTTACAATCTAAGTGGCAAGACAAAATATACGCTTATGAATAAGATGAAGAAGATTCCCCAAACAACATGCCAACTGGTACATATACCAAGCCAAAAGTGGGTGGCATAATGAAAAGAACATAACATTCAGAGTCCAACAGAACTTAGATCAAATATTGGTCTCAAAGTCTTATTTTTGTCCTATCTTAGGCATGGTACTCAACATCTCTGAGTGGCAGTTTTCTAATCTGTAAAATGAAATATTTACCTTGTAGCATTTAAATAAGTATTATAAATAATGCATGTAATTATCTAGTACAGCACTGGTAACATAGAAAGTACTCAGTAAACAACATTTTCTGTTAAGATCATAATATAATAAAATGTATTTGACTGAATAACATCATCAGCTAAGTGGAACTAATTGATATTTGTAGAGCACTCCATCCAACAATAGAGGGATACATTTACCAAAATAGGCTATATCTGAGATCATACACCGAACCATAACACACTTGAAAATAATTGAAATTACATATAGTCTCTGATCATAATTGATTTAAACTAGAAAGCAATAAGAGAAAGATAGCAAAAAAATCTTTAATCACTTGGAAATTAAGCAACATCCTCTTAAACAATCCATGAATCAAAGAGGCAATCTCAAAGGGAATTAGAAAATATTTGGAATGGAGTAAAAAAGAAAATATACCATATCAAGAAACAAAAGATAACAAGCGTTGGCAAAGATGTGGTGATACTGAAACCCTTGTACACTGCTGCTGTGGATGCAAAATGGTGCAGCCACTATTAAAAACAGTATGGGGGTTTTTCAAAGAATTAAAAATATAACTACTATGTGATCTAGCAATCCCACTTCTGGGTACATATACAAAGGAAATGAAATCAATATGTCCAAGAGATATCTGCCCTGTCATGTTCATCGCAGCACTATTCATAATAGCCAAGATATAGACAAAATCCTAGTGTCCGTTGACAGATGAGTAGATAATTAAATGTAGTAGTATATCTATGCAATGGGATATCACTGAGCCTTAAAAAGGAAGGAAATCTTGCCATTTGTGACAACATGGATGAACCTGGAGTATTTTGGCATAATGAAGCACACCAATAAGTTAAGTGGCATATTTCGTGTGATAAGCCAGTCACAAAAGGACAAATAACCATGTTTCCACTTATATGAGGTATCGAAAATAGTCAAACTGATAGAAGCAGAGAACACAATAGTAGTTGCCAGGGGCTGGGAGGAGAGAAAAATGGGGAATTGTTTAATGGTTTAAAATTTTATTTATATAAAGTGAGAAATTTCTAGAGATTTGCTGTACAACATAGTGCCTATAGTTAACAATACAATATTGTGCACTTCAAAATTTGTTAAGAGGGTAGATCTCATGTTGAGTGTTCTTATCATAACAACAAAAGCCAAAACAAAGGGACACAAAGAAACTTTGGGAAGTGGTGGATATGTTTAATACCTTGATTGTGGTTATGGTATCATTGGTGTTTGCATATGTCTACATTAATCAAATTATGCACATTAAATATGTGCAGTGCTTTGTATATGAGTTATACCTCAATAAAGCTGTTAAATGATAAAATTTTAAAAAATTAAATTAAATTAATAGAACAGAATAAAAGAAAAAAGAGGGAAGGGAATAAAGGAAGGAAGAGGGAAGGAAGGACATACTGATAGAAAAGGAAGAAACTGTCTCTATTTGCAGACAACATGGTTGTCTATGTAGAAAATCCAGGGAATGTAAAAAGAAGACTTCCTAGAACTAATAAATGAGTTTGCAGTGTCATAGGATGCAAGGTCAACACAAAATTTAATTGTATTTCTAAATACAAGCAATGAACAATTGAGAATCAAAAGTATAAAAATATATATGCACCACCTTTTAAAATGGCTCTAACAATGAAATAGTTAAGTATTAATGTAACATAATTTGTGCAAGATCTGTATGCTGAACACTATATAATGCTGATGAAAGATATCGAAAAAGACCTAAATAAATGGTGGGACATACCATGAGTATGGATTGGAGGATTCAATGTAATAAAGGTATCAATTATCTCTAAAGTGATCTATAGATTTAATGCAATAGTAATAAAAGTCCCAGCAGGTTTTTTGTTGCTATTGTTGCTGTAGACAACAGGAATTTCTAAAACTCTAAATTATAAAATTTGTATGAAAGGACAAGAAAAATAAAATAGCTAAAACAATTTTGAAAAAAAGAACAAAGTTGAAGGACTCGTACTACTCATTTTTAAGACTTACTATAAAGGTACAGTAATGAATACAGTGTGCACTGACAAAGAAATAAACACATCAATGGAAAAGAATGGAGAGTTCAGAAATAGACCCATACAAATATGGACATTTAATCTTTGAAAAAGGTATAAAAGCAATTCATTGGGGAAAGAGTAGTCTTTTCAACAAATAGAACAAGTAGTCATTCACACGCAAAAAATCGAAAATGAAACTTGACTTTAACCTCACACTTACACAAAGATTAATTGAAAATGGTGGGTATATATAAAAATCAAACCTAAATCTTTAAAACTTTTGGACGACATAGGTAAAAACCCATATAACCTGCATTTGGATGAAAAATTCTTAGAAAATCAAAACACAATACCTAAAACCAAAAAAGTAGATAAATAATTCTTTATTAAAATTAAAACCTTTTTCCCTCTCAAGGGCACTGTCATGAAAATAAAAAGGCAAGCTAAAGACTGAGAAAAAATATTTGCCATTCATCTATCCAACAAGGGATTTTTATTTAGAGTATATAGATAACTATGAAAACTCAACAGTAAAAACATCAAATTAGAGAATGGGCAAAAGGCATGAACAGACATTTCACTGAAGAGGGTATACAGATGGCAAATACATGCAGGAAAGGATGTTCAACATCATTAGCCTTTAGGTGAATGCAAATTAAAAGCAAGATAAGGTAACATTATGCAACTATTAGAATGTCTTAAAAATACTGGAGTACAAGAGCTGGTGAGGATGTGGAGCAACTGGAATTCTTTTACATTGCCACTGGGAAGACAACATGTACAGCCACTCTAGAAAATAGATTGGTAGTTCCTTGTTATGTTAAACATGCACTTAACCATATGACCAAGTCATTGAATTCTCAGTCATTTTTCCCAGAGCAATAAAAACATATATTCAGAGAATAACCTGGACATAATTGTTAATAGCAGCTTTGTTCATAACAGTGAAAAACTGGAAACAATCTAAATGTCCTTCAAAGGGTGAGTGGTTAAACAGACTGTGGTACAACCATATATTGGAAAATACTCAGCAAAAAAACATTTATGCCTTGGAGGCTCTTAAAGCCTCAGACAAATGCACATAAATGTAAAAGGTATACAGATAACAAAATAAAGGTATTTGACTGATTCAAGGAAAGTCAAGGTGATTCTACTGCCATGTTGTGGATGAGGACTTCTAGTGGTGGAATGGAAGGGCTTGGGAAGTAGAGAAACATGATTCAGGGAGGCAGTCATTGGACATTTATTGAGTGCCTTCTGAGCTATGAAGTGCACTAACACAGCAATGGGGACTAGTACGCTTAAGATTTATTATACAACAAGGAAATGTGTAAGTAATTGCAATAGGAAATCAGGTCCCAGTCAAGCAGGGCTTATAGATAAAGTGCATTCATAACAAGTTGGGTGTAAAGAAAATAGCCTGCCATATATAAAATCATATTTTCTGACTGACTGCCATTACGACTGGAGAGAGGTAGGATTTTTATTTCACTCCAGCTAACATAAACATCACATTCCAGGCTGCAAATTGTTGATTCAAAAAACATGCTGACTTTGTTGCTACATGTAAGGTTTAAGTCTCTCATAATCTCTGTCAGAAGCAAGTCAAATGGTCAATCAAGCCACTTTAAATTTCAAGCTCTTTTAAAGCACCATAGGATGATATACCGCCAAGCTAATTCTCATTTAATAGGAATCTCCCTGATCTCAGGTCACAAATATATAGTGGAAAAGGCACACGCTCTGGAAATATACATAGGATCCCAGTGGTACTGTAGCTCCACCATCATACCATTTGTGTGACCTTGAGATTTAACCTCTCTGAGCCTCAGTTTACTGTATGATGGACTTTGTTTCATGGTATCATGATATATAAGAAATCAGCTATGTCGCTGAAGAAAATGGTACAAGTTTGTACCTATGCAAGTCATGCAGAGATTTCTGAGATTCAGCAAAAACAATAAAGTAGGCCCAATTTGCATATTGACATTTTAATGACCAAGATTTGAACATGCCTCTTATTATCAAGTAAGTCTTCCATTGCTAGTAGTGTATTAAATTTAATGCTTGTAAAATGTATAAAGAATCTGCATTAAGGGAATATGTACACAATGTTTACTTTTAATGAACTAGTCAGTGATACCTCAAATGGTTTAATAAACATTTTCATCTGAACAGAAAATAAAGAGCAATGAGTGGAATTCTGAAAAAAAATGATTATCAATAATTTGTTTTTCGGATTAGTTATGGAATGATAATGACCTTAAAATGATGGGGTGACAGCAGATGGTTGGACAGCACAGGCTTACTAAATTCACATTGGAGTTAGAGAAATCAGGGAGTTTAAAGTTGGGAGTCATGTTTCAGAGAAGGACAACTTGACCCAGAAAGTAATGTCACTGAAGTGAGCACAAGTGGGAATTGAAGAAGGGGAGGTGGAACAGAAGAGTTGGGGGGAAGGCTGAGGTGAAGGCTCTAAGATACAGTTTTTCTCAAACAAATGCCAGTTGAGTCTCTTAAACTGGTGAAAGTGTGGAATAAAGGGTCACAAGTGGCAACATTGTCATCATAGGCCATTGTGGCCAAGGGAAAGAACTCTGTGATACACAAGATGCTGAAGAAGTTAATCTGTGCTTCAAGACTCCAGAAAGAGAAGGGCAGCACTGTACTTCACAAACATTTTACTAGGACTCTGAGCATGGAAAAAGTGAATAGCAGAAATCTAGGCAAGACAGACAGATAAACTGAGACTGATCCCAATGAGAATGACAGTGCCCAAATTCCCTATCATAATGGTAGTATACAAGAGGATTAACAGCCTGAAGAGAGGGAGTTAAGCTAAAGATAATGGTGACAGGAATCAGTCATCCCTTGAAGGCAGTTTTCTGCTACACGGGGATTTCTCTCCCATGATTTCCAAAAGGCATCTGGGAGAGAACTCCCAAGTCACAGACTGAGAGATCCAGGTAGAAATCTAATTTGAGAGATCTTCTTGTCTTTAGATTGGTGAGAGTCTCAATTTATGATTGTCAATCCTAATTCTAATGTCTCTGTTCAACCTCAGTGATCTCTTATGGCATAAGAATGTTTTGAACTCCACATTTATTTATATTTATGGTTTATTTTTAATTCCTTCTGGGAAGGGCAGGCCATAAAATTATGGGAGATGACAGTGAAATTGAGTGAAGCTGGGAGAAGACTGCAGAGCCCAGGAGGCTGTAAAGAGACCAGATATATTGCATCCTCACTCTTGCCTTTCTTCCTTGCTGTAACTTCTGTCTTGACATAGATAGCAGGAAAGGGGTCAGATCTGGGGCCCAATCTTGCTGTGGCTTTCATGTAATAATCCAAACCTAAAAGTTAAGGACCCTCAAAACCAAAGTTTCCCAGTTCTAAATCACAGTTCTCACTGTGCCATTTCCTTCTCAATAGAATTCAATGTCTCCCCACTCTTACAGGATCAAGTACCAATTTCACAGCCTGACATTCAAGGCTCTCCTTCCACAACACTTCCCAAATTATTTCCAGCCTTGACACTTACTGCCCATATTTAGAAACCTAGAGTGGGGATTTCAAGCAGTAAGAATTGTATTCGCTTTGGCTGAGGGAGTGCAATAATTAAGGCCTGAGGGGTAAGAAACTCCACTATCCTGACTCTGTGTACCTATCCCTGGGGTAAATGTTGGGGAGCAGAGCCTGGTGTGAGAAGAGAAGAACAGGATTCTAACCAATATTACAATCTTCTGTTGATCAGACTGGGACATTAGGACAATGATGGTGCCACAATGGGTCTGCCTGGTTGTATGCGAGGTTTTCCTAATCCAAATATTAAGGAAGTTCCAACTTCTTACTCTCTTGAGTCAATTCCAGCCTCTGTGCCTTTATGCGTACCAATTCACTCATCTGTGTTTTCCTTTTCTTTCCTCTCAGCAGTTCAAGCTTCTCCTCCTTTAAGTTACAGTCAGAATGCTCTCCTTCAGAGGAAGCTTCTCTGCTTGATGCTGTGTCAGTATCCCTTCTCTCCTTTCCTTATTGTTTCTGGAGTTTATTAATGATCATGTTAATTGTATCATGTTAATCATGTATGCTGCTATCATGAATGACTGAATTCAGGCCCTTAACTAGATCCCAAGCCTCTTAAGGCAATTGTTCATTGCCGTTTTATTCTTCTCTTCATCCAATTCTAGTCTCAAAATTTTATTCTCCCTTGGCATGCACAACTCCATTTCCTGTAGGAGGATCTACTTCTTTCATTGCCCTTTCTCAGTCTTTTTCTGGCTCCTCTTCTACTCAATCTTCAATTGTTGGGGTTCTTTTATTCACTCATTTGTACATTAATTTAATTTACAGTTGCATTTGTTGTATACCTACTACGTGTCATAACGCAGTCTATGCATGTTGTCCATGACTGCTTTCCCTTCCCTTCCCTGCTTTTCCCTTCCAATCCCCTTTTCTCCCCTTTGCTTTTCTCCCCTCTTCTCTTCTCCCCTCATCTCTTCTCTATGCTTCCTAAAACAGACTCAGTATTCTCTTTTAGTTTCAACCAAGAGCTTATCATTTCAAAACTCTTACTTTTACGAAATGTTCCTTTTCAACTTCAGTACCATTTCTAGCTGTACTGGACTTTCTTTCTTGGATATTATAGAATCATCTCAAGATCAGTATATCCCAAGCCAAATAGCATCTACCTCCTTCAGCCTGGTCTTCTTTCTGGATCTCCACTTTCATTAACTGTCAAATGTTTTACCAATCTGACATCATCATTGACTTCCTTATGTTTAACCCATATGTCTAATCGGTTACAAAGTGTTACTTACTCAGCCTTCCAAAAAGTTCTCATGTTTGTTTATACCCATGCTTGCATATTTCTACTGTTATTGCCTTACTTCTGGCCTTCATTTTCTCTCAAATGAGCTGCTACAATCCCCACTTTAGTGATCTTTCTTCCCAGCTCCCCCCAGTTGATCCTCCACCTGCTTCTAGAGTTATCTTGTTAAGAAGATTTGACCATGCCATTCCTCTGCTTTAGAAATGTTTATAATTCTCCACTGTATACAGCGCAAAGTCCACCCAATTTGGCATAGCACAGTCAGACCAACAAAATCTGGGCCCAAATCAATTTTCCAGATGTACTTCCCATCATTCTCTCCATGTGTCTTATACTTCAGCTCCAGTTAAAATACAGTTCTTTACCACGTAAGTATGTAACATAATGTGAAGACCCCTATTTTAACCCTGACTGCACTGTTTCAAGGTATTTATAAGCATCTTTAGGGCAAGGACTATGTATTATTCATCTTTGTAGCTCTGGTGCTTACCATAAGTAGATCTCAATAAATATTACATAAACTCATAAAGGAATGATGACCTGGATTCATAGTTTTATATTCTTACATATTTTTATTGACACATAATAGATTTACATACTGAGTTTCAATTTCATTTCTGCCATTCCTTAGCAATGTGACTTTTGTCCAGTTCTAAGCCTTAGTTTCCTCATCTGTAAACTGGGCTTAGCAATAATTGCCACCTAGCCCTATAGATTTTGAAGGGAATTTTCATGTTCCTTTTCTGTCTTGTCTTCTCAAGCTTCTCAGGGCCCTACCCTGACTTTGGCAGACAGTGGCAAAAGGAGTGAGAAGAGGGCTGTGGGGCCAAGCTCCGAGCAGCAGCTGCAGTGGGCCTGCCTCACAGCTGCTGGCCAGGCTTTTGGGAATTTTGCACTGTTAACCCTTTGGGTCTAGTTCTTGAGAACCCTATGGATTATTCAGCCTTTAACTCAGCTTCTTGTTTTCTGGGTAACAGACACAGATTATTTACCTATGCACCTGCTTCTCCCTTTCTGAGCAATCCTTCTCATGCAGACAAGTAATCAGACACAACATTCTCTCCCATGTCTAAAATTGGATGACTTCTTAAACTTTCCCCATCTTGTTGACTCGTCAGTAAGTTCTCCTCTTTCGGGGAATGCAGTGTTCCAGGTATGGCTTGACCCGCACGACAAACTGTTAGACTCAAATGTCTATTGTTTTGGACATTCAGAGTCTATTGCTGATAGCTCAACTTGTATAGCTTTATTTAGCAACTGTGTCACGCCCTTGCCTTACATCAGGCTCAGAGTAAGTGAAAAACCCCAGGGCATTTTCACACCGATTGCTGGCATGACAAACCAACCTCTACATGTGCAGTTGATGTTCTAAACCTTTAAGCAAGACTAAGAAATTGTTCATTTCCACTCATCATACCAGTATGCTGATATTCTTTAGAATGATGATTCTCTTATGCTGATATTCTTTAGAATGATGATTCTATTATCCACCTTTTCCATTCCCATCCATGTGTTCCTCTCTTTTCATACCCAGCTTTGGGTCATCAGCCCATTTGCTCATTTGTCCTTGTCTTCATCAACATAATCTGTATTTCCAAATTTTTTATTGTGGGAAAATACATATAACTTAAAATTTACCATTTTAAACTATACAGTTCAGTGGCATTATCAACATTTTATGTTAAAAATTTTCAAACCTATGGAGAAGTGCAATAATGCCCATATACCCTCCACCTAGAGTCACTCTTTGTAAACATTTTACCATGTTGCTTTCTTGCTTTCTCTCCCCTCACCTCTCTCTCTATATATATCTATATCTATATCTATATATCTATATATCTATATATATCTATATCTATATATCTATATATCTATATATATCTATATCTATATATCTATATATATCTATATATCTATATAGATATATCTATATATATAGATATATCTATATAGATATCTAGATATATCTATATATAGATATCTATATATATATCTAGATATATCTATAGATATCTATATATCTATATATATCTATAGATATCTATATATCTATATATATCTATAGATATATCTATATATATATATAGAGAGAGATAATATATATATATTCCTATTTACTGGAGGTGTGACATTTAAAAATATACTATGGCTCTTGTATATACACCAATGGATTCTAGGAAGGAGACATGAAATCACACTTAGCAGTATCCAAGTGAGTGGAGTAAGGGAAACAACAAAAAAAATACCAGTGGTAAGTGGTTAGTGTTTATTGGTTATCAATCTAGTAGAAAGTTTTTATTGAGTACCTACTATAGTTATAAGCCCAACACTGAAAAATTATGAAATATAGTCCCAGTCTTTATGAAGCTAATGATGTGTTTGGGGAAAGTAACAATTGATTTTTTTAACATGTCACCACCTTTTTGTCTGCTTACTTCTAGCCTTGCCCTTTCTGGAACTTCAATGCATCATTCATAGTATCATCAAAGTTATCTGTTGAAAACTCTACACTCATTTTCTTTTTCTTTTCCTTTTTTTTTTCTTTGAGATGGAGTCTTACTCTGTTGCACAGGCTGGAGTGCGGTGTCGCATTCTTGGCTCATTACAAACTCCGCCTACTGAGTTCAAGCAATCCTCCCACCTCAGCCTCCCAAGTAGCTGGGAGTCCAGGCGCACATTACCATGCCCGACTAATTTTTGTACTTTTAGTAGAGACGGGGTTTCACCATGTTGACCAGGCTGGTCTCGAATTCCTGACCTCAGGTGATCCACCCGCCTTGGCCTCCCAAGGTGCTGGGATTACAGGCGTGAGCCACAGCGCCTCATTTTCTTAACCCTGGATTCACCTTAAGAATGCCATAGGACAATTTTAAAAAGCCAAAATATTTGCTTTAACACAGATTGGTTATGTAAGAGTCTCATGGGTAGGCCCTGAACATCATATTTCTGAGGATCCCCAGGTAATTCTTATGCATGGTGAGGCTTGACAACCACTGCTGTGGACTGATTAAGCCTCTCTCTTTTTTGAAACGCTTACTGTCTTGTCATTCCCTATATCCACACCCATTAGCATAGCTACAGTGACTTCCATAAACTGGCCTGGACTTCATCTCCTAATACTCCTTCCATAACTCTTCATAATCTTGCTACACCCAGTGCTGCTTCACAACTTTGTACCTTTTCATACCTTGTATCTTCTGTATGGAATATCCTTATCTTCCTTATCTGCCTATCAAAATGTTATACATCCTTTAAAATTTGAATGACATGTCCTTCAGGAAGTTTTCCTGAACTTACTGTTTCCTTAGCTTGTAAACATTTTTATTATTATCCTTATCACACAAAATGAATCATAAACGTCTGTTTATGCATCTCTCCCCTACTCAACTGTGAAGTCTGAGGGCTGGGAATGTACATTATTTACCTCTGTATCCCCAAAACTTAGCCAACAGAACTGGCAAACAGTAGGTGCCCAATACATATTTGTGGACTAAGTAGATTAATGAATTTTTTAAAAAAATGTTTTAGCATCTCTAAGACAAAAAAATGTGCAAGAAGGAACAAGGCAGATTCAAAAGAAGAGGTCTGTCAGTTGAATACTCGGTGAGATATCTGTCCTTGGAAAGAAAGGATTTTGTCTGGAGAAAACTAGGCTGTGCTAAGAAGAATAACTAATTCTATACAGACAGGCAGCCAAGAACAGGCTGTGGCCAAAGTGTTGATGGATGACAGCTGGAAGTATGGCTTGTGAACCAACTAAAAATGACACATCAATCTGAGCTGCAAAATAAATCATTGGGACTCCAAAGGCTTTTGTTCACTTTAAAATCTCACTCTACATGAACATTTAATAAGAACACTTCAAATTGTTATAGCACTTTACTACTTTACACTTTACACATTCACATACATAATCCCATGTAAACTTCCCAACACCTGTTACAAGAACAACATTATCAACCCAATTTTAGGATAGAAAACTGAGGCTCTAAAAATTTCATTAATTAACCCAAGGTCACACAGATGATAAGTGGTAGAGGCAGAGCATGAATAGATTTTGAGATAAGAAAAGGAGAAGGAATAAGAAAGCCACAAAAAAAGTGAGCAAAAATAAAGAAAAAAATCTACAATATGTACATTATATTTCATTCTGGGCTTTATTAACTACAAGTTTTTGTTGTTCTTTTCTCAATAATAGTAAAGGGGTTGGATCAGAGAAGGGGGCGCTCCTAGGTTAAGAGTTGTTCATCTATAATGTATGAGGTATGGTGCAAGTCACTTTACATTTAGTATCAATAATAGCCCTATACGGTAGATGCTGTTATCCACACTTTCAACATGTAGAAATTGAGATGCAGAAGATTTAATCAATTTGCCTAAAGGTCTGTAAGAGTTGGAAAAAAATTTGCACCCCTGTTTGACTCTAAAACCAGTGTTATTTGTATAACATCATATGCTTAATTCCTGTGTTGTGTTAGTTACATGTAAGAAAAATGTTGTAATGAAAGTATTATTTAGAATGTCTAATATATTTTTATGAAAATAAGACAGAAAGAGAAAGAAAAAAACGGTGTTCTGAATAAGGTTGAAGTAATCATGAAAGTCAACTTGGAAGAAAAGTGAGACTTGACTTGAGTCTTAAGAGATGGGTAAAATTTGAAGCACCAACTAGGCAAGGGAGGGCATTCTAGAAAGGGATAAGAACATGGAGAAAGGCACTGAGGAGAGTGGCATCTGCTGGAAAGTCAGAAAAGAACCCAAGAACTGTGGGTGTGGGAGTTTGCTACCATCGAAGAAGAAGTGCAAAATGTCCTAAACTTCACTGTTGGAGGGATATATTCTTCCCCCTAAGATTTTCGGGTTGTAGGAAGTTACATTCTTAGATGTGAACATCAACTGAGGGCCTTTCTGGTACAAGGAAATTGAATTGCTGATTGCCGGGATGTGTTATGAAAGGGAGCAAGCCACCAGTTATCATCAGCTCCCTGCGGGGCCCCACTGTCGCAACAGTGATAACTGGGAAATAGATCTTGAGATAAGAACAAGAGAAGAAATCAGAGATGAGTTCAGCAAGCTTAAAAAAAAGACCCCAAATAGGTATCTTTTATAGATTAGGTTTTTTATTGAAAAAGTAATACATGCAATTCATACAGAAAGCTTCAGAGTACAAAAGGATATAAAAAAGCCAGTCTACTTCTGCACATACAAACATATGTACATATATGCATCTTTCCTTATTAAAAAAGGGCATACACCTGCACACCATTGTGAGTCTTTTAAAAATTTCAACAAATTAAATTGGGAAATAATTTTATTTCCACACATGTGGATCAGTTTTATTTTTTAATTGACTTAATATTATTTCAATATATGAATATGCACTAAATTTTTTATCCTATCTCTTATAATAGACATTTGCCTTAGTCCCATTTTTCATTAACACAAATAATACTGCAATGGACACCCTTATACTTGTATACATTTGCATACTGTGCAAGTATTTTCATAATATACATTTCTAGAATGGGAATTACTTAGTCAAGGATAAATACATTTTTCATATTAAAAGATACTGCAAAATCGTGCCCTCCAAAGAGTTTGCACCAATTTATAATCCCATCTACAAGTTATGAAATGCCCATCTCTCTATCCCCATCAATACTACACATTATCTAGCTTTTAATCTTTTTCAATATAATGAAGGGAAATGATGTTTCATTATTGCTTTAATTTGCATTGCTTTAATCATCAGTGAGGTTAAGCCTCTTTTTCTGTGTGTTTATTAACTTGTATGGCTGTTTTTCAGTGAAATGTCCATTTATAGCCTTTACTCATTTTTCTATTCATGATTTTGCTTTTTTTCTATTGATTTGCAAGAGATTTTTACATATTAAATAACTTAGTCCACCCTGAGTGAGATAAATTGAAGATGTTCCCCTAAATTGCTTTTTGACTGCATTTATTATATTTTCTACATGAAAAAAGTTTTGAAAATTATATGTAGCTAGATTTATGAAATTTTTCTTTTTACTTCCTGGATTTTGCATCTTCCTTAGAAAAATCATTTTCACTTCAAGACTACATATAATTATTCCATGCTTTCTCTTGGTGTCTTTACAGTTGCATTTTCCATTTGACTCCTTTATATTTCTAGAACTTATTTTGGGGTAAAGAATTGGGTAATCTCTATTCTGTGGTGTTAATGTATCTACTCACATACTAGAACCAAACTGTTTTAATCAGTATAGATTTATAATACCTTTTAATACGTGGTGGGTAAAGTTTCTCCCAACACACTCCTTCCCACCTCCCACCACTGACTTTTCGTTTTCAAAATGGTCCTGGCTAGTCTCACACTAAATTATGTATATATATATAACATAATACATAATTATATATATGATAGAGGACACATTGATAACCAAAGTGATAGATAGCTGTGGTCTCAAGAGTGAGAGATGCTCCAGAACCTCCATTCTGAGAGGCACGCGTGCGCGCACACACACACACACACACACACACCACAAAACATACAAATAATGTATTTGAAAAATATAATAGTTTAGAGGTGAAGTCCTGGGAATACCCACAATGGATCAAGAATAGGGTTGCCAGATTTAGCAAATAAAAATACAGGATGTCTAGTTAAATGTGAATTTCAGATAAATAATTTTGGGGGTATAAGTATGTCTCAATTATTGCAGGGGGCATGCTTATGTAAAGACTATTTGTTGTTTATCTGAAATTTATGTTTTACTGGGTGTCTTCTGTTGTATAGGCAACCCTAACCAAGGGGAAAATGAAGAGTAGCTTAAAAATACAAAGGAAAATTGTGTGCGGTGATGAATTAACACATAATGGTCAGTGGGAAGCCCTTAATACAGGCACTTAGACATTGGCTTGAACAGAGAAATTACAATTCTGGGGTGTGAATTAAATAAGCTTGTTTTGTCTTCCCAGCTTTGGTTTGAAAAATGAAACCTCTTAAATAAAATGCAAGAGGCTCAATTGATTTGAAGGCTTTTTGGCTTTCTGGCTCCAGTTTAAAAGAAAAATCAGTTTAATAGAAATTGGAAATTAAGATTCTGTTTTATTTGTGCCATACTATGAAGACTTTTGATATACAGATTTTCTTTTTCAGATTAGTGTTTCAAGTTTAAATTATTGGGAAACTTCCCAAATTGATTTTTTCATTTGGGGTTGGTGGGGAAATGTCATTCTTATTAATCACTTTAGATAATAAGTCAAGTAGAATCCCTTATGATTTATTGTCTTTTATTTTTAAGTGACCAAGTGATTTGGATCTGAAATTAAAGACATTCTCTAATTCATGAATATTTGCTTACCTAATTCTTTCCTAAAAATTAACTTGACTTTTGGAGCAAGCTCCTGTGCTTGCTCCTGTGGCATATTAAGAAAAGCTTTGGCTCTGGAGTTAGAAAACCTGGATTCAAGTCCCAGATCTTTGTAGCTCCGTGCTGTAAATGTGTGGCAAGTGGCTCAACGTCTTTGACTCCTAGTTAGTTCATCTATAAAATGGGCGTAGTAATTCTTACTTCACAGGGTTGTTGTGAGAATTAAATGAGATATACAGGTAAAGTGCATGGCACTTTACAGGTATTTAATTATTATCAATTTTTTTGTAGATACTTACATATTGAAAAGTATATATATTTGCAAAATCATTTTCATTGATGCTTTTCTAGAGGGTGGAATTTTGTGTGCATTTGAGTTCTTTTTAAAGGCCGATGAGTTCTCTATTTCTATGAATATGGGAGAATGCTAGATAAATATAATATTGATATAATGTTAGTATGCTCAGTATGAAACAAAAGAACCCAAAATATACAACATGTGTCAATGGGGTTCCTTATGGAAATTTACTGAATTGTAATAATAATGTTTGCCTTTCTGTTGGAAAGAATAAGATGCAAATAAAGTCCTTTTAACTGCCTATGGGCGGGATAAGCACCAGCTAGTCTTGGAGGGGTTGAGTCTTATGACTATTCTATGGTGCACCCTTTGAAATAAGCCTGTTCTTGGCCACATCAATTCACAGATGGAGGGTGTATGGTTTCTGCTATTTTTTTCCACTGGAAATTTGTCAAGGATTTGTTATATGCTGCGGAATGGTTAGATGTGGGGAAAAAAAGCCCAAGCACCATGGCTGGCCCCAGGATTTTGGGACAGGTGTTGATAATCTGTAAGAGTAGGAAGGCTGCTGATGAGAGTGCGTGATGTCCAAGAAACAACCAGAAAAAGGCAACTAGAGACAGGAGTTTGAATGTTCCATAGATCATCCCTTGTCCTTTTCTCCTTTATGGGCTCTCCTCACAATAATTGGTAGGAAGTTAGAAGACCTGGGTTCTAGTCATTAATTGTCTGTGAGTTCTGGAGCAAGTCATTTCAGTTTGCTGGACCTCATTTTTCTGATCTGTCCAACTGAGTTTGGGGGGAGGAGATGCCTCAAATATCTCCAAGCCTGGTGTGAGAATCAAATGTGAGAACAGACTTGAGTGTTCTTTGAAAAAGCAAGCAGTGCTGTATGCAAATGCAAGTGTAGAGATTATTATTTATCATCATTTACAGTGAAAGCAAGGATAATGTGATAAGGACAAGCAATCGTTCTCTCTGGTTTAGATAGAGGAGAGTGGGAATGGCCTTAGGAAGCATCCAAACCTGGAATTTCTCAGGAGACTGAGAAAACAGCAAACCCTCCTTCAACATCTCTTCTTCTCCCACTTTTATCCGGTCAGTTTCATGGCCCAGACTCAGTCAAGAACTCTTCTTCTCTGCTAGTGTTTCTCATAAGGGTATAGTTGTCTGCATACCAATAGCTGGATAAACACTAAAGCTCTGTTGAGAGGAAACGTGAGGGAAGTTTAAAACCATGAATAATATGGAGAAGATGAATATTAACTTTTACATTTAATTTAAAAGTAAAACTCTACTTCACAATTAAAAGAGAAATCTTAGGAGGAAACTTAGGATCCATGAAAGGAAAGTCGTGTCATCAGTCAAATGAAAAGCTTGGACCATCAGATTATTTTTAAAGGTCCCTTCCAGCTTTGACATTTTAACTGAGAGTTCTTGTGACAAAATCTCAGCTACCTTTCCAATACAATGTCCCTACTACTCCCAGCCTCTCGGTGTAAGCTAATTTTTCTGCCTTTCCTTCCTAGCCTGTCTCAGTTGCCCTTGGCACTACCTTCCAAATGCAAACTCTATCCCCTTCTCCTTCACCTAGATAAAGCCTATCGAGCCTCCTTTGACACTGAGTTACCAATGATGAAAGGGGTAATTATTGACACAGCAATATGCTAGGTGTTTTATGTAGTTTTTAACCCTCACATAAGCCTTTTGAAATGAACTTTAGTCTTCCCTGTTTATAGGAAAGGAAACTGAAGCTCATAAAGTTTAAGTAACTTGCTGAAGATCACACAGCTAGTGCCAAAGTTAGGATTTGAATTAAAATCTGTCAGACTCCAGAGTTGGGCTGTCAAGTTCAAGACTCACCTCACCCAGCCCCAAAGACCTTCACTCTCCTCAGACAACTTCCAAGTCTTCAAACCAAGCCCTGCATTTAATGCTATCATGTCGTAGACTTACTTGATTTCATATCTTCTTTTCCCAATTCATTTTTTGGTTCCTCACGAGAAACGACCATAGCAAATTCAACTCTCTATACTCAGTGGTCAGTTCTCTGACTTGCACACAGTAGGAGCTTAATAAATATTTGTTGATGAGTAGACATCACATTAATTTGCTGTTCAAAACCTGTGTTTGAGTATTAAATATGTTTTACCAGCGGAAGAAAACCATAGCTAAGGTAATTTGTGAGCCGAAGCCATTGTTACTTCTGTTGCTAAGGGAAGTCAGTTACCCTGGGATACTAATTAACTGCAGCTATTGTGGAAATTAAGCCAGCAGCCCCCAGCGAGTTCAGAGAGCTGATGGGAGGAGGGAATCTAGAAGGTGTCAAGTAAGAAAGTATATTTTCTGATTTGAAGAAAAGTGACCAAGGGAGGGGGTAGCTTGTACACTTTCAGCACCATCACACCTCTGTGAAGCCTATTTCTCTTTCTTAGTGGGCAAAGAGGTTGTTCTCTATAATTAGCTCAAACAGTCGAGGCAAGGCGAATAGACTGCCTGTGGCTGAGACCTACACTTCAGGCTTTGCTAGCATTGAGAGATACGCATCTGAGGGGCTTTGACGTCAAAGTAGCTCCAAGGCTGAATGAAAAGTACTGAAGAGACTCTTGATGCTAAGTTAAGATTCCAGTTGAAATGATGAAGGGAAATGAAGAGATCAATAAAGAAAGGTAACAGACTCTACCTGGGGTGCTCGTTGCATTTAAAAGAATTATCTACTCTGCTGTCTAAATTGGAGTTCAACAGTTTTAATAAAGGGATTTATTTATGATTCTAGAAAAAGTCTGAACAGTGCACTTATTTATCTGCAACATAGCCAGAGCTCAAACTTGGACATAAGTTGCTCTAACAGACTAGTTCCACCTAGTGATAGTGTACCTAAATTGCAGTTTGTTTTTCTGAGAAAACAAAAACATGGCCTTTACAAGTGGTCACTGCAGCACTGAAGTCATGACATTATTCAACAGCTGAGCACCAGCTTCGTGAGAAGCCCTGGGCTAGAGACACTGACGTGTGTCTGGGGAAGAGGGAGTGAGTGCTTTGCAGATTGGCTAAGCGAGGCAATAATAAAACTTCTGATTAACAGCAGGAGGTGAGAGCACCAAGCCTACAGGAAGCATATGAAATAATATTTAGAGACCAGGGCAGGTGGGATTAACTCTGTCTCTACTGACTCATGCTGTTGAAAGATCTGTATACGAACTCAAAGCCTCCCTTCTGCATGACAGAAGGCCATGAAAGGGTGAGGAAGAAAATTCCAAGGAAGTTCTGACGAGAAGGACAAGAGGACACAATAAAATTCAGCAGCAACCTGGTACCCTTGTCTTTTCATGCAATAATTCTATAAGGAGATTATCCAACTTCACCAGAGCGACACTGAAATCTTCTTGGCTTTAGACTCACATATCCAAATGCCTACTTAGTTAAGCATCTTCCACTCTGAGCATTCAAAGCTATGAAAGCAACAGGTAGGCCAAAATACAGGTCTACAAGTCTGGCAAACCCTAATCAGCGCTGCCCTGCCCTAGGAATTAGTACAGCAACCACACCCATCAATGCCAGAGATATGGCAGCAAGTGCTGAGCCTAAAATGTTCTGGTGAATCAAGCCATCTGTGATTCAGAGAAAAGCAAGTTTGATAGCACATCTTGTGGGCAGGTTTCATCAAGCTCACTGGCTTGCATTTGGGGCTGTTGCACCGATATTTGGGTAACAAGGCCCTAAAAATACTCCCCAAAATTCACAAGCCTTTTATTCTATTGTGGATAGATGCAGCTCCACTTGAGGCACAGATGTTTACCCATCCAGTATTCCCCACCTCCACATCACTCTCCTTTGCCCCACAGTTTCCTGCTCATGCCAAGACTCCACCTCCAACTCATCTCTGGGATAGCCAATGAGCACAGCCTTCGTGCTGTGTCCCAGGTTTTCTGTCAAGGAACCAAGCTTCTAGTGACTACACAGATTTCAGAGTGAATCTTTTAGGTTCCTCCTAGATTACAAAGGTTAGAGAATGAAGGAGTAAGGCTTGGGAATCTGTATCTTAATGAAATCCCTACAATTTGTTTTGATTCAGCAAATCGGCAGACAAGACCCCAGACTGGATTTTGTCCCAGCATTTCCATTTCCACCTCCTCTAAGAAGTTTCCCAGTGCTGTCAGCCCTCATTGATTTTCTCCTCCTTTTGAATTCATGTAACATAAAAGCAAAAATTGTTTGGGAGGCTGAGGCGGGTGGACCACCTGAGGTCAGGGATTCGAGGCCAGCCTGGCCAACATGGCGAAACCTCGTCTCTACTAAAAATACAAAAATTAGCTGGGCATGGTGGCGCATGCCTGTAATCCCAGCTACTCAGGAGGCTGAGGCAGGAGAATCGCTTGAACCCAGGAGGCAAAGGTTGCAGCAAGCCCAGCAACCTGGGAAACAGACTGAGATTCCATCTCAAAAAAAAAAAAAAAAAAAAAAAAAAAAAAACCAAGAATTGTGTGCTTTTAAAGGGCGCCCAAAAACCAATCAATATAAATGGTTACCTGGAGCAGGAATCCCCTTCACAAAACCCGAGTACATGCTTATCTAATACCTGCCTGGCCAGCCCTCCCCACTTTTTATAGAATATAGAACCCACCACCCACCAGGCAGCTATTTCAACCCCCATCACCTTTCTTAGGAACCCTAGTAGCCAGAAAAATCTCTTCCATCTCACTGATCCCAAATCTTCCCATGTTGCAGCCAGAAACCACCTGGGGGATTGGTAACATTTAAAAAAGAACTGTTTAAAACATTTGCAAAGTTTTCTGTTGTAAAAGTACTGTCCTTTGAAAGTGATGCTCTCTCTTTCAGAAAACAGTTCGTAGAGATTCTTTTGCTAAAGCAGTTTGTAGTTGCTCCCCTGGGTGTGTGTCTTCTATTAAGGCAATGATCTCAGAATTCTTGCTACAAAAGCCCAAACAAAATGCTAAATCCCTTCAAGCATCCCTGAACAGGCAGATATATTGGTGGTCAGCTGCGGAGGGCAGCTTGGAAACTAAAATCAATCTGCATTAGCTTCTGTGCTTTAGCAGTATTTTCTTAAATTGCTCTTCTCTGTTGCTAGTTGCTTTAAGGCACCTTCTGTTGAAGGGAAAATTTGTGCATGTAAGCCCCAAGAAACCCCTACCTAGTATGGAACGCTGGAATCAAAAATTCATTTCAAAGGAGGAAATAGAAAGGGGAGAAATTTGTGGATGAAAATAATTCTCCCTTTTACCTTGCATAAGTCACCAGGCAGAGTCTTCACTTAGGCTGGTATCAAATAATGATTCATTCATCAGGATTGAATTGAAAACTCTTGAGTGCCAGAAAGGATTCCTGAAAAAGGAAACGGATGGTGACTGCCATGTTTCATAACTCCGGTGGGTGCCACTTACAATTGGAGGGACATGGAGAAGGCTCCAAAGGATGGTTCCCTGGTAGCAAATAAAACAGGTGGCAAAGAGGAGGTCTAGCAAACAGGTTGAAACCAGAGTAGGGCATGAATTTGCTCTGGATAATAAAATTAGGTAGTATTGAGGGTGCGGGTGTCTGTTTGGAGCTCCAGTTCTGCAAGGTCTAGGAAAGCAAATCCAGCAGAAGACAGAAAAACCCAGCTCAGTCCCGGGTACTGATATATTGCTAAGGAAGGAGGGGATGTTAATAGGAAGTTAATATAGGGACTTGGGGACTCCATACCATAAGACCAACTTATAATGAGGGGACTAGAGAGAAAAGCAAGTCTGGAGTGGAGAAACTGAGGCAGAGCTTGCAGATGGGGGATTTAGTTGTCCTAGCTGGAGGAGCAGGAAAAGGTCCAGGTATTGAGTTGGGAGCTTATGGGACTGATGCTGCTTTCATGTCTCAAAATCCTATTGTACTTCTAACAAACAAGCTTGAAAACCTGGAATTTTCAACTTTTTGACAATAGAAAGTGCCAAACTGACTCCCAGAACACATAGACAATATAATCAAACCAATTACCAAATAAGAAATTGAGAAAATTGTTGAAGACAAATTCTCCCCTGAAAGCACCAGGCCCAAATTGTTTCTTGGGGAAGGAGTGGGTTAGAGAAATGTTGGTAAAATGATACAAAATTCCAGTTAACAGGAGGAATTAGTTCAAGAGATCTATTGTACAGCATGTTAACTATAGTCAATAACAAGTACCAGATTCTTGAAAGTCACTGGGACGGTAGATTTTGAGTGTTCTCACCACAAAATAATGATAAGTATGTGAGATAGTATATACGTTAATTAGTTCAATTTAGTCATTCCACAATTTATACATATTTCAAAACATGTTGTATATAACAAATATGTACAGTTTTTATTTGTCAATTAAAAGTTAATTAATTTAAAAGGAAACATAAATTATGTGAGTACAGTGAAAGGCAGAAATTGATAAATCTGTAACACATGTGGAATTAAAAATGTACAAAGGCCTAAAACAGGGAGGAAGATCCCTTCCAATGAAAGACCCTTGGGGATGTTTCATTAACAAACTAACATGTGGTATTGGTTATTGATTCAACAACAGCAAAAAATATTCTGGCTTTACCCATTCAGAGCTCTTTTAGTTGGCTCCCATGTACCCTTGACATATACCCATTTTTGTAGGGATTTTTAAAAGCACTTTCCTATTTTCTGACACTGCAAGATGCTTCAGTCTCATTTTATATAATTCCTGCCTTGGTCCTAGAATCAGCAATTTCTTCAAGGAGTCCTGATTCCTTTTACTGGAGGATACTAAAAGAAACCATTGACAAATCCCAGGTCATGCAGATTTCCCCATTTGCTTCTAAAAGTTTTACAGTTTTAGCTCTTAAATTTAGGTCTTTGGTTCATTTTGAGTTAATGTTTGTTATGAGATTAAAGTTAAGGGTCAAACCTCATTCTTTTGCATGTGGATATTTCAGTTTTCCAGCACTTTTTGTTGAAGACAATTGTTCTATTTCCATTCAATGGTCTTGAAACCCTTGTCAAATATAAATTGATATAGATGTGAGTGTTTATTTCTGTGCTCTCAATTCTCTTCCATTGGTCTATATTTTTGTCCTTAGGCCAATACCACACCCTTTTGATTACTGTAACTTTAAGTAAGTTGTAAAATCAGGTAGTATGAATGTTCCAACTTTGTTTTCTTTCTCAAGATTGTTTTGGCTATTTTGTCACCCTTGCAATCCCATATTAATTTTAGAATCAGCTTCTCCATTTCTGCAAAAATAAAACAATAACAGGGCATTGAGATTAGGTTTGAGGCGGCATTAAAACTATATTTTTTTTAGGTAGTATTGTTAACAATATGTAGTCGGCCAATTCTTGAACCAGGTATCTCCCATTTATTTAGGTCTTCTTTAATTTATTTCAGCAGTGTTATGTAGTTTTCAGCAGGCGAGTCTTGTGTTTTCTTGGTTAAATTTATTCCTAAGTATTTTATTCTTTTTGATGCTATTGTAAATGAAATTGTTTTCTTAATTTCCTCTTTGAATCATTCAATACTAGTGTATAGAAATATGCTAAAATCACCCAATATATTGTTACTGTTATTACTGGGAAAAATTTTAAGTCTATTAGGAAGTGATGACTTTCAAGCTCTTTAAATATTGGAGCTGAAACTACAAGTCTTCAATTCTATTAGATTTTAAAGGAACAGAGTACTTTAATGCTATTTAATCTGTTTCAGAGCATAGAGAAAGAAGAAAAGCTTCCAAACAGATACCAAAAACTGACAAAACTATGCCCAATTCTCAGTTATTAACACTAATGCAAAAGTACCAAATTAGATGTTAGCAAATAGAACCCATCAACTAATTAAAAGAAAAATACACCAAGAAAGTGGGTTTTATACCAGAAAGTCAAAGAGATTTCAATATTAGGAAATCCATTAACACAATTAAACATGGAAAAAATTTATAATCATTTCCATAAACAACAGTATTCATTTTATGAAATTAAATGGTCATGCTTGATTAGTAAATGGAAGCTATTACTAACAAGACAAAATAAACTGAGAAAGATTGAAAAAGAAACAGAAAGTGAGGAAGGAAAATACTAGCATCCTGCTAAATGGCAAGATACCAGAAGTATTACTATTAAAGTCTGAAATAAGGCAAGGATATCCACTATCATCTCTATTATTTAACATTATTTGGGGGCATTTCCTAGTACAAATAGATAAGGATTTTTAAAAATGCCATCAACATTGGAAAGTAGTTAAAATTTTCATTTTTCATTGATGATATAATTGTTTACCTTAAAGCAACAGAAGAAATACATGTAAAGTATTAAAAACAGTAAGAAAATTCTCTTCTTTTTCCTTCCTCTTCTCTTGGAGTTGGTGGTGTAATAGATTTAGAAGGTGGCAAAGTGAGGAGGCAACAGGCTGAGGAAATGGCAATAGGTCCATTAGCTGAGGAGGTCACTAATGTAGTCAGGAGATTGATTATATACAAGAGTATTGAACATATTAGCAAATATATTGAGAATAATAGGAGCTAGCTTTCTCGCTGTCAGAAAGTGATTTACAAATGTGGGGAGGGAAAAGGCTAGAAAGATTCCTGGTGTTTGGGATTTTAATTGGAGCTATCGATATGTACTCATGATTTACACACATACACACACACACTCACACACACAGAGAAATATAGATATGTGTGCAGTGTGAATGTGTTGTGTACTCACACACATATACAAACACATATTTCCTATGTCTGTTAGAGGCCACTAAGTGAACAGATCTTGGGTTCTAAATATCACCCCCTCTAAAAGGACTCAGGGATCCTTGTAAAATGATTGATTCTAGAACTGGAGCAGGGAAAGTACATGATCCTGGAACATGTTGCTGTTTTTGAAAGTAAGGAGGAGATCAAAGAATGATAGAGATGTGTGTAAAGAACACTGGAGCAGGTCTGAAAGGTCTCTCACTAGCTCCTATATCCAAATATAGGATAATTTTAGTGTCAAAATAAATAATGTTAGTAAAGGATAACAATCAAGTGAATAATATAGGAATCCATCCATGAGTCCATACCAAAATTTCAAAATGAAAGAAAGAAAAAGAAAATGAGGACGTGAAACTTCCTTAGAGTAGAACGTTAACTAATGAATGTAGAAGGAATGATATAAAGATAAACATGACCACTTAAGAATGACCATAGTAGTGGTTGATTTAGGCAGCGATCATCAATGAATGCTAAGGCAGGTGAGTGGGTGTTTGAAGAACAGAATAGTAGAATAGACTCAGAGGATCTCCTTACAAAATACATAACAATTACAAGGAGAAAAAATGTGACTCCTTGTTGGGGAAACATGGCAGACACCACCTTGCCCAGGTAATGAACATTATCATCATCACTGGTGGAACAGAGTTGCCATAATACCCCCCTTGATGCATTACTCTGCTTACAGTATGGCATCATTACTACAGTCTTCTTGCCAGGAATACATGACCTGAGTTTGGACAGGAGTAGTTACCAAATAAACAAGGGTTGAGGGACATCATACAAAATGAAAGACATGTACTCTTTATACTGTCAAGATCATGAAAGTCAAGGAAAGACTGAGGAAATGTTCCAGACTTTAGGAGACTAAAAATACATGAAAATTAAATGTAACACGTGACTCTGGATTGGATCCTGGACCACAGAACAGAAAGAGACATGGTTGGGATACTTGGAAAAATTTGAATAAAGTCTTTGGGTTGGGTCGGGTCGTAGTGCTGTATCAATGTTTATTTGCTGATTTGGATATTTCTATTTGTGACTATGAAAGATAATGTCCTTGCTTTTGGGAAGCACACAGTGGCATATTTTGGGGCGGTTGGGCATAATGTCTGAACCTTGCTCTCAATTCAATTAGTTTTTAAAAAGAATATTTTTAAGTGAGTAGTGGTTTTGTTTGTTTGTTTGTTTTTTAAAGAGCAGTAGTACTCATTTTAAAAGAGTTGTGTGTTTGTGTGTGTGTGTGTGTGTGGAGAGAGGGGGAAAAAGAGAGAGCAAATATGCTAAAATGCTAGCAATTGTCTAATATGAGTAAAATAATGTGAATTTTTTAGTTTTTTCAATTTTTAATAAGGTTGCAATATTTCAAAATAAATTATATAAAAAGCCCCACCACACAACGTTGTAATTTAGACCTCAGAAAATCATTGAAATAAATATACTGTAAGTAGAAAAAATGATTACTATAAATATTTTCCTAGCACAAAAGGTGATTATCATTTTAATATTAAGATTTTAATATCATTCAAAATTAATCCAAATAAGCTGAATGCAGTGGCTAATGCTTGAAATACCAGAAACTCAGGACCCCATCTCTTAAAAAATATTAAAAATTAGTTGGGTGCCTGTAGTCCCAGCTACTTTGGAGGCTGAAGCCAAAGGATCACTGGAGCTTAAGAGTTCAAGGCTGCAGTGAGACATGACCGTGCCACTGCACTCCAGCCTGGGTGACAGAATGAAACCTTGTCTCCAAAGAACAAAAAAAAATAAGAAATTAATCAAAATGTATAGTTTATTTATGTAAGATATAGGCTTACATATATATTTAGTTCTTTCTTTTTTTTAGACAGGCTCTCACTCTGTCAATCAAGCCGGAGTGCAGTGGTGCAATCACAGCTCATTGCAGCCTTGACCCCTCAGGCTCAAGTGATTCTCCCACCTCAGCCTCCCGAGTAGCTGGGACCACAGGCGCATACCAGTACAATTGGCTAATTTTTTTAAATTTTTTTTTGTGGAGATAGGGTCTTGCTATGTTGCCCAGGCTGGTATATTTAGTTCTTTAAAGGATAGCAGAAATTAGTAAGATGGATGACATAAAGATAAAAATTTAAAAATGCATGCGTTGCTATATAAATACATCTTTTAGATGTCATGAAAAAAGACATTACATTTACAGTTGCAACTGTAATAGCAAACACCAAAAAAATGAACTCTAGGAATAAAGCTACTGAGAAATGTGCAGGGCGCACATGAAAAATATTTAAAACATCAGGTTGTGTCATAAAACTACATTTAAGTAAATGGAAAGATATACTTAAAATTTAATTATAATATTAATGTGATCCTATTAAAACAGGTAACATTTTTAAAAAATTAATCAAGCTTATTTAAAAATTTCTCTGGAAAAAACCCGAAGAACACAACCAAGGCCTTTCTACCAAAAAAAAAATAATGAAACAATAATGAAATACAACATTTCATGTATAATAAGGTAAAGGTAAAGCAAATTTCAACGACACTGGTTCATGAGATCAATGAGACAAAATAGAGAGCCAAAAAGAAACCCAAGTCATGTTAGAATTTGGTATATGAAAAAGATGGCACTTAAAATAAGTAAGAAAAATAATAGATGGCTTTATCAACAAATGTTGCTGAGACAAATGGATTTTCCAATGGAAAAAATAAAGTTGGCTCCCAATCTCACTCCATACGATAAAATAAATTTGAAGTGGATCAAAGGTGTGAGTTAAAAATGAAAACAAAGTACTAGAAGCCAACATGGGGTATCTTGTCTTCAATTCCAGAGTGGAGAACTTTCTAAGTATGATACAAACCCAGAAGCCATAAAAGACAAGACAGATAAATTAATTATTCAAATATGTATGAACTTCTTCTGGAAAAATTGAATGTATGTATTGTTTCCTATTTCTCCTGCAAAGTACAGATAAAATCCCTGGAGATTATATATGAAACAACCACAAGAAGACAGAAAGGTGAAAAGAAAAAGGCAGACAAGATAGAGACCTCAGGACCAAGGAATGGCATTGTGGTGAGTTCCTTGAGTATTCTTTTTGCTTCTTATTTCCAATCCAGGTAACAAAGACACTGTAAATATAAAATCATCAAAGGCCACTACCAAAAAAAGAAGTGGTAAGAAAAGCCTATTCTCTCTCGCTAAAAAAGAAAACTTTTAGACAATAAGCACTCTCTGACCACATACCACAGAAAATGTTTGACCCATTCCCACTCCTGGAGCCAAGACCAAATGAAGAACTTAGACTTGCACCTTCCCCGCACTAAAACAAGGTGCCCTGACATCCTTGTCAGGGTGATGTCATAGGCCAGTGGGAAGTAGAGACTTCCACCACTGTTGGCAATAATGAGACATAATGATAATATTGGCCACATAGGGAGTAGTAATGAGGATCTCTTCTACATACTACCCTATGCCAATAAAGACCAAATGAAAACCTGAACTTCCACCCTAACATAGCAGATGTCAGAGGAAGTCAGTTAAAACTTAAAATTTAAATAAAATCAAGAATATCATAACAATTGAAATATCCAGATTTCAACAAAAAATTATACCAACAACTAGAAAAATCTCAACTTGCAAAAAGTAAGACAATCAAATCAACAGATACCAATCCAATGTCGACAGATATATAATTATCTTATAGGGACTTATCATCATACATTATAATAATGTTTCAACACAAAATTACAAACACACGAAACAAAAAAGTAGAAAGTCTCATCAAAGGAATAGAAATTCTCAGCAAAAATTAAAGATATAAGAAACAGCTCATGGATATATTAGAAATGAACAATACAATAGCTGATTTTAAAAAATGAGTTAATGGGCTCAGCAGCAGAATAGACAGGACTGAGGAAGAAATCATTAAACTTGAGTATAGAACAATAGAAATTAATCACTTTGAATAACAGGGGAAAAATGAAAAGAGTCCAGGGACATATGGCACTATAAAAAAAATAACTAGCATTCTGGTCATTAGAATCTCAGAAGAGTGGGGAAAACTTAAAAAGTTTGAAGTTTTAGGTAAAAAGGAAAAAGACTGAATATATAATGTCCAAGAATTTCCCAAATTTGGGCCCAATGTAGTGGCTGATACCTGTAATTCCAGCACATTGGGAGACTTTGCAGGAGGATCAATTGAGGCCTGGAGTTTGAGATGAGCCTGATCAACATAGCGAGACCCCATCCCTTTCTGTAAATTATATAATATATAATAAAAATTTTAAAAGAATTTCCCAAATGTGACAGAAGACACAAACCAACAGATTCAAGAAGTTGAGCACACCCGAAACAAGATAAATTCAAAGGTGCACATCATAATGAAACTTCAGGAAACTAAAGTCAAAGAAAAAAATTAAAAAGTCACTAGAGAAAAATGACACCTTATCTAGAGGGGAATACCAATTAGAACTAAAGGGAGTTCCTCATTAGAAACTACTGAAGGTGCAAGAAAGTGGCACAATATTTTTCAAGTGCTGAAAGAAGAACTGTCAGCTCAATAATCTATATATAGTAAAAACATCCTTCAAGAAAGAGAAATCAATACCTTCTCAAATGAAGAAAACCTAAGAGATTTTTTTTTTACCAGACCTACCCTAAAGAATGGCCAAAGAAGTTCTCTAAAAAGGACAGAAATGATTTTTTTAAATCTTGGACTATCAGGAAGGAAGGAAGAACAAAAAGAGGGAATATATGGATAAATATAATTGAACACTCTCATATGTGTTTGTGGTGGAGAAAACATTTAATACAATTATATATTATATGGAGGAGGATAAAAATATGTGAAGAGAGGTAAATTTTCTATACATCACTTGAACAGGTAAAATACTGGCACAAGTATAATTACGTAAGTTATGTATATATAATGTAATAACTAATGCAACTAGTGAGGAAGTTATACAAAGAGATACACTCAGAAACACTATAGATACTACACTTGATCTTAGCCAAAAGGCCAAGAAGGGATAAAAATACTACACATAAATAAAAATTGAATTCTAAAAAAAGAGTAAAAAGTTAAATAAACACAAAGGAAGTCAGTAAAAAGAAAGAGAAACAAAACACAGAGAGAACAAACAGAAAACCAACAGTAAAATAGCGTAATTAAGCCCTAACATAGCAATGATTACATTCAACATAAATTGTATAAATACACTAATTAAAAGAGATTTGCTATTGGATTTTTATTTTATTTTATTATATTATATTTTATTTTATTTTATTGAGATGGAGTCTCACTCTGTCACCCAGGCTGGAGTGTGGTGGCCTGCTCTCAGCTCACTGCAACCTCTGCCTCCTGGGTTCAAGTGATTCTGCTGCCTCATCCTCCTGAGCAGCTGGGATTACAGGTACATGCCACCACATCTGGCTAATTTTTTTTTTTTTTTGTATTTTTAGTAGAGACAGGGTTTCACCATGTTGGCCAGGCTGCTCTCGAACTCCTAGCCTTGAGTTATCCACCTTCCTCAGCCTCCCAAAGTACTAGCGGGTTTTTTAAAATCCTCAATTACATGCTGTTTAAAAGACACTCACTTCTCTTGTAGTAGTATAGGTAGGTTGCAATCAAAAGGACAGAAAATATTAAGCCATGCAAAGATTAATCAAAAGAAATCAGGAGAAGCTATGTTAATATAGCCTCAGAGCAAAGAAAATTACCAGTGACAGAGACGGACATTGCATAATGATAACTGTCAATTCACAAGAAAAATGTAACAATATTACGTCTATATACACCAAATAACAGAGATACAAAATGTGTGCAGCAAAAACTATAGAATAGAAAGGAGAAATAGTCAAGTCCACAATTGTATCTGAAGATTTTTTTTTTATGTTTTTTTTTTATTATTATACTTTAAGTTTTAGGGTACATGTGCACAATGTGCAGGTTAGTTACATACGTATACATGTGTCATGCTGGTGTGCTGCACCCACTAACTTGTCATGTAGCATTAGGTATATCTCCCAGTGCTATCCCTCCCCCCCTCCCCCCACCCCACAACAGTCCCCAGAGTGTGATGTTCCCCTTCCTGTGTCCATGTGATCTCATTGTTCAATTCCCACCTATGAGTGAGAATATGTGGTGTTTGGTTTTTCTTCTTGCCATAGTTTACTGAGAATGATGATTTCCAATTTCATCCATGTCCCTACAAAGGACATGAACTCATCATTTTTTATGGTTGCATAGTATTCCATGGTGTATATGTGCCACATTTTCTTAATCCAGTCTATCATTGTTGGATATTTGGGTTGGTTCCAAGTCTTTGCTATTGTGAATAATGCCGCAATAAACATACGTGTGCATGTGTCTTTATAGCAGCATGATTCAAAGTCCTTTGGGTATATACCCAGTAATGGGATGGCTGGGTCAAATGGTATTTCTAGTTCTAGATCCCTGAGGAATCACCACACTGACTTCCACAATGGTTGAACTAGTTTACAGTCCCACCAACAGTGTAAAAGTGTTCCTACTTCTCCACATCCTCTCCAGCACCTGTTGTTTCCTGTTGTATTCTTCAAAAACTTTGAAAACTCTTCATAGAAAAAGAAACTCTACTATAATCAATGTTTAAAATATAAAACTTTGGTCAGGGGGTGGGGAATATCTGCAACACCTATTACAAAGACTGTTTCTTAACATATGGAAAGTTCCTAGCAGTCAATAAGAAAAATGACCAACAGCCTATTCAAAAAATGGGCAAAAGAAAATGAGCAATAGTTCACAGAACACTGAACATGTCTTTAAATACTCCAAATGTTAAGATTAAGAGGTTTGATAATATATTAATTTATGATAATATAATAAAAATATGAGAAAATACCCTCATATATTGTTGATGGAGCTGTAAACTCTCTGAAATCACATTTTATTTGGTCCAGCAACTCCAGTTTGATGAATTTACACTACAGATATACCTACACATATTTTAAAATACTTATACAAAAGGATATTTATTGTACATTGTTGCAGTAGCAAAAGATGGACTATAACCTAAATGTCCATCAATAGGAGACTGAGTCAATTATTGTGCATTTATGCTATGAAATATCATGCAGTCATTAAACAAAAAATATTTGATGTGGTGGATTGAAAACATGTTCACAAATCCTTGCCACTCCAATCAAGATGTGGAGTCTGACTGTTTACTACCATTTTAAAATGTTTTCTTACATGAATGTAGTATTTAAACATAATTTGGAATTTTACCTTGTATCACTTAAGAAGCAGAGAGAGTTTGTTTAGGGGTAGATCTTGCTTCTATGAAGCAAATGTTCCATTATTTCCTTCTGGTTAGAAGTATCAGTTCCAGAGAACGATTCTATGGCTCCTAAAATAACACTACTTATAATGACACCTAGTCAGAGCTAGATTGACTGATTATTTTCTTAGATAACAGCCTTTTTGAGAAAGATCACATATTTAGATCAAACCTAGCTGTTTACATTGTACAAGTTAATGGTTTTTAGTATATTAACAGAGTTGTGAAACCATTACCACAATCAATTTTAAGATATTTTTAACATCCTTCCCCAAATCTTACATCCTTTAGCAGTCGCTCCTAATCTCTTCTTTCCTAGCCCATGGCAACCACTAATACACCTTCTCTCTCTATGGATTTACCTATTCTGAACATTTCGTATAAGTGGATTCATACAATGTTTGGTCTTTTGTGTCTGGCTTCTTTTACTTAGCATAATGATTTCAGGTTTATTCATGTTGTAGCATGTAGCAGTACTTCATTTTTTATTGCCAAATAATATTCCATTGTATGGATATGCCATATTTTGGTTACCCATTCACCAGTTGATGGACATTTGAGTCATTTTTGCCTTTTAATTCCTATGAATAATGCTGCTATGAGCATTTATGTACACGTTTATGTGTATATCTATGTATTGAATTATTTTAGATATATACCTAGGAGGAGAATTGCTGGTCCACATGGAAATTCTGTTGAACCTTTTGAGGGACAGTCAGGCTATTTTCTGAAGTGGTTGAACCATTTTACATTCTCACCAGTAATGTGTGAGAGTTCTGTTTCCTCCAACTCCTTGCCAGCACTTGTTATTATATGTCTGATTATAACCATCCTAGTGAGTGTGAAGTAATATACCTCATATACCTTTATATATTTTGGATATTTATAAGAGCCTGATCAGACATATGATATTCAAGTTTTTTCTCCCATTCGGTGAGTTATTTTTTTTCATTTTCTGTTTTGTAGCAAATTATATAGATTGCTTTTTAAGGAAATCTAATTATTTATTTGATAATTGTGCATATAAAAGTTAGAAGTGAGAACATAATGAGTTAGGAGTGCAGCCTCTGAATTCATATATATCTGGACGTCCAAACTTAACAGACTTTTTCCTGCTTAAAATCATGAAAGTAATTTTGTTTAGGTAGCCATTCTTCTGGCATGTTTGTCCAACCATACTCTTAAGGGAAACCTTAAATATTAATCCAGTCATAGTGACTCAATTCAGATTGCCATTGATTGCTAACAGTGATGATGTGACAATTCTTTTTCCTTTAATAGATTTATTGAGATAAAATTCACATGCCATAAAATTCACCCATTTAACGTATACAGCCATTTAACGTATAGATTTTACCTATTTAACGTAACACCCATTTAACGTATAGATTTTTAATGTATTTACAGAACTGTGCAACCATCACCACAATTTAGTTTTAGAACATTTTCACCATCCCAAAGGGAAGCCCTGTACCTATAATCAGTCACTTCCAATTCTCTCCCTGCCCTAGCCCCTGGCAGGCACTAATCTACTTTCTGTCTTTATAGATTTGCCTATTCTGGACATTTCACCTAAGTATAGAGTTATACAATATGCAGCCTTTTCTATATGGCTTTTTCCATTTGGTATGGTGTTTTCAGGGTTCATCTATGTTGCAGGATGTATCAGTACTTCATTCCTAGATATGGTTTGGATTTGTGTCCTCGCCCAAATCTCATGTTGAATTATAATCTCCATTGTTGGAGGAGGGGCCTGGTGGGATGTAATTGGATTATGAGGGTGGATTTCCTCCTTGCTGTTCTTGTGATAGTGAGTGGGTTCTCATGAGATCTGGTTGTTTAATGGTGTGTAGCACCTCCCCCTTGGCACTGTCTTCCTCCTGCTTCTGCCATGTAGGACGTGCCTGCTTCCCCTTCACTTTCCACCATGATTGTAAGTTTCCTGAGGCTGCCCCAGCCATGTTTCCTGTACAGCCTGCAGAACTGTGAGTCAATTAAATATCTTTTCTTTATAAATTACCCAGTCTCAGGTAGTTCTTTATAGCAATGCAAGAATGGACTCATACATATGGCATGTATCAATACGTCATTCCTTTTCATGATTGAATAATATTCCATTGTATGGATGTACCACAGTGTGTTTATCCATTCATCCATTGATGGACATGGATAAACATGTTGGGTTCTTTTCAACTTTGGGCTATTGTAAATAATGTTTCTGTGAAAATTATTGTATAATTTTTTGTGTGGACATATATTTCCATTTTTCTTTGCTAGATACACCAGAAAGGAAATGCTAGGTCACATTTTAACCATGTTAAATTATAATCAACATGTAACCTTTTGAGGGACTGTCTGTTTTATACAGTGGATATACCATTTTGCATTTCCACAATGGGAAATTGAACTTTCCAGTTTCTCCACATTCTTGCTAATAAGCTGATTCATTTTTTTTTTTTTTTTTTTTTAGAAGGAGTCTCGCTCCTTCACCCAGGCTGGAGTGCAGTGGCGTGATCTTGGCTCACTGCAGGCTCTGCCCCCCAGGGTTCACGCCATTCTCCTGCATCAGCCTCCCGTGTAGCTTGGACTACAGGTGCCCGCCACCTCGCCCGGCTAATTTTTTGTATTTTTAGTAGAGATGGGGTTTTACCGTGTTAGACAGGATGGTCTCGATCTCCTGACCTCGTGATCTGCCCACCTCAGCCTCCCAAAGTGCTGGGATTACAGGCGTGAGCCACTGCGCCCGGCCAATAAGCTGATTCTTAATGGAGATGACAGGAACCTAGAAACCAAAGAGGATCATGAGAAAGAGAAGTAGTTAGGGAATCAGGTCAGAGAGAAGGAAACAAACAAAGGATTGGAAGGCTCATGGATTCATAGCAACCAAAACTTCAAGTAGTTTAGATATTAAGCCTGCCTAGATTCAGAGCCCCTGCTCTTCCCACTGTATTATATTTCTCTATGAGAAATTTTTTAAATGGAAATGAGGGAAAAGTGAGTTAGAGGAAGAGGATAGGAAAGCACTTAATGAGATTGAAAGCTACCAAAATTATCCTTTCTCTGTTGAAGCAGAAATAACAAAGTCCCAACTTCAGGCACTGAACAATGGAAGTCATATCTGATCCTTGAAGAGGATGGCTCTTCCTTTACCCTGAATTGAATCTATGTTCATCTGCCACCACTGTGCCATTTATCACTTCCAATCACATTCAAAGAAGTAGCGATATCTCATTCCCAAGGTTCTGCATCCCCCTGTTTAGCCTTTCCCACCCACATAGGCTCTATGGTTTTGAAGATGTCTTGTTGGTTTTTCTGCAGCCTGGGACCAGGACACCACATGCTCAATGGATGTTGTAAGGAATTACAGGTGATGTTTGTGTCTTGTGAGTATGGATGTGGAGATCATACCCTTCAGTTAAGAATAATTCTAATTCTACTATCCACTAGTCTTTTTCATAAAATGGAGTTGCAAAGCCTCCCAAAGCTGTCTCCTGTTAGTGGTCATTATCCTTATTGCATTCTGTTTTTTCCATTATTTAAATGAAGACATACTGCCCGGCATCTCCCCCAGGCATAAGTTCTACTAGTAATGACAATTTTTTCATTAATACCAATTGTATACATAATCTTATTGAGTTTCCACAATATCCTAGAGAGAAAGAAACTGTGATTACCTTTAGGTTTTATATGAGGAAACTGAGACTATCGTGCCTTTGGATTGATCAGAGGCTGAATTTAAAGATAAGTGAACATTGCTGGACAAACAAAAGACCTCCCAGCTCTCAAAAGAATATCTACTGGAGGTAGGTGGAAAAGAAGGTGGGTAGAATTAGGGTTTTCAATGTGGACAATAATCAAGTACAAAGGAGACAGTTATCTATCCAGATGGTTTAGACTAATGATTCCCAACATGCTTCATGTTGTGACATGCTAATTTTGTCTAATTTTATTAATTCCCTGAAGCAATATGTGGGTTCTTAAAAGTAATTAAAGTAGAATTAAATGTTATGTTAATTAAACATGGCTTTAAATGAATTTGAGATGATGTGAATTGGTTTTGCCCCTTGGGATAACTGCAAAGTGCCTATCCTGATTTTGTGACAACTCAGAGTATTAGGAACTGAAATCTTCAGAAACTTGAAAGAGGTGACTGAGCCAGAATATCTATCAGATCCCTGAGTTTGCATCTTGGAAGTTTTGTCCTAGTTGTCATTTGGTAACTGTGGGAGGTAATTCCAGTGTTATGGTAAAGTTCATTCTAGAGACGAATAATCCTCCTCAGATTTACCTTTCTTTTTATCTTTTTCTTTTGGGCTGCTCCTTCTCCTTCATGCTATCACTATAGTAAGGTAACTGGACTGCCATGCTTATTGGGTTCACTCCCCATTTACCTCTCTGTCCTGCTTAGATTTCTCCCACTTTTGGTTCCCATGGCCAGGGTCCTGTCTAACCTGTTTTCCAAGCATCAAAAGTGTCTTTACAAATCTGTTCTGCAACTCCCACTACTGATGACTACTTCTGTGATATTCCTCCTTTGGTCAAGTTGGTCTTCTTTCCTCCTCCTCTGTGACTTGGAAGCCTTTAGTTCCCACTATACCATATCCATAAGGATTCATTATTCTTAACATTGTCAGTTGGCCCTCTGCTCCAGATCATGCACATGTCCTTCTACCCCTCACCTCCCACCTGACTGCTCTCAGCCTGTGCTATAGACTCAGGGTGTTTGCCTGATTCCCCTTGACCCCCATCCTTGGGGTAGACACTTACTGGGCTGAGATAGGCTGGTTTCAGTGCCCGTGCCAAGGTAGTCTGCATGTTCCACTGCATAATCTGAGGACAAATGTCTGGTAAAATCTTTCAGAATTCCAGTCATTTCTCCTGTCCGCCTGTTCAAACTGAAGTTTCATTTAAAGCCTTCGTGTTTACAAGAGGTTTGATCATAGAAGGCAAATCTTCCCAGTAATGTCATTTAGCCTATGTTTTTATTTCTGCATTTAATAAAATGCAGTCAAATTCCAAATTGTGTATTTCACTCTTGCTTGAGCATATTGATAGAAGCTGTTGTCAGCTATGTGTTCTTCCTATCAGTCTTTTCAAAGTTCTTTGTTAACAATTAGTCATCAGGGTTCATCCATAAATTGTTGTATTACACAATCATTAAACTCAAGGGGAAAAATATGCTTATTGATGTGCATATTTTTCCCGATATATTTTAAGTGAAAAGAGCAGGGTAAAAAACCGTATTACATTATTATTCTATTACAAACACATTTACACACACACACACACCCCATGAATATATTTTAAATGGAAGATTAAAAAGACACCCAAGTGCTAACAGTGATTGTCTCTAGGTGCCAAGATTGATCAATTTATATGTTCCCCTTCCTTCTCCATATTTTCCAATTTCTCAATAATGAGTGTGTAATTCTTTTATAGTCAGGAAAAAGTAATTTTAGATAATTCAATTAGTTATCAAGGTCAACCAGCATGTGTGGAAAAGGTGACAATTCTTACTGAAGAGAAATTAACACCTTTATTGTTATGAATTGAGGTTACTTTTTAAAGTAGGAACCTATCTCTAAAATTAAAATGGAAGTGGAAACTTACTGAGTTTGAAAGAATCATTTTACATATCACTTTTCAAGTAAAACCAATTTCTGTTTTGCTTTTTCTTCAAGTGCTTAAACATTTTCTCTTCTGGGGCCCTTATTTTATGCTCCCCAAGAGAAAGGGCCATGTCTTCTATTTCCTTTGGCATCTCCCACCCCCTCCCCACTCTCTTTCCTGTACTGCTATACACCCAAGAATAAGTCAGTGCACACGATGTGCACGCCGAAAATGTTTGTTAATGGACTTGGTTATTTCCATTTTCTACTAAATCTCATCCTAGTCATGTTTTCAGAATCATAGAACATGGTTCCTTACTCCTCAGAAGCCTGGTATCTCTCCCTACTGCTCTTGCTTAGTGCCCTGGGTCCCAGAACTCCACCCTTAGATCTTCACTCTTGCAGTGTGAGGTAGACCTCAGCCAGTTCCGAGCTCCAGGGCCCTTGCAAGGATGCCAGGTTTACGCCAGCCATTTTCCCTGACTCATGGGGGCTTGGCCAGCAGGTCAGTCACTACCCAGGAGGCCAGTCACTACCCAATCTCGAACATTCCTCCCTGAATCAGATGCCGCTGACTGGATACCTCCAAGAATCCCAGTGGGTTGACAGAAGTGTCAGCTTTAGGCCAAAGGAGTCTCTGGGATGTCCTTGCCTTGGACAGAAGCTGGGGACCACACAGCCAGCTGACTCTGCTGCCCTGCCTTTGGGGTTATAGCATCTTGCCACTGGGCCCCCCAAACTATCCTTTCCCTCAGTACCTGCTCATTTGCTCAGGTCCCCGGATCCAGCCTAGGGACTGTCTCGGCAGGGTCCTTCTATCAGAGAGCCCAGGACCAGATGCTGCTCTGAGCACCACCACCCAGAGCAGCACCAGGGAGGGATGCCCAGCCCAGAATAGCTGGAGCAGCCCCTGTGCCCCCACCCCCTGCCGACCAGGGAAGCTGACTGAGCTCACCCTGAGTGTGTGCTGGGGGGCAGAGGAGACCATGCAGATGTGCTGAGAGCTCCCTGGAAAGCAAGGCTCAGCTTCTCCTGCTACTGTCACCAGCAGATGGAGAGAGGGGTCAGTATTTATCCTCTTGTAACACGTGAGGGGACAGAGTTGCTGACATGTCTCATAGAGTCCTTGTCCCCCACCTCCCTCACCCATTGCCCACACTCCCTCATCCTCTCACTTCAAGAGGCCTTGTTACCCTCCTAAAGGCCTGGATTAGGCTCCACTGGTTAAAAATCTTGTTCTGACTCCAAGTCCCCTAGAATGTCCATGCCTTTAAGGGCTGGCACGGGTGCAGCAGGACTGAGGTAGAGACCCCAGAGATTCACTTACATAGCTGTTTCCAGTAGCCAAATGACCAGGGACCACTATTTATGAGACAATAGGATATCCCTTTCCTGAGAACCTGTTGGCCAAGCAGCAGAAGTGGGTGTGTTGTCCCTGAGGCTGAATTTGATGGTCTTGAGACCTAGCATAGTGAGGCCAAACACTGACTTGGATGGGTGCTGAGCCTGTGAAGGAAAAAACTCTACCAGAGAAACCTGACTGGGTTTGCTTTGTTTGTACAGATCTAGTGGAGTTCCCCTTAAGCCTGAGAGGCCACTGGAGCCTGAGAGGCCACTGGAGACCAAGTCTGGTTATACGCTGTAGAAGATGGGTAAATACCATTTGGAACACAGGTCTGCAGCAGATCCAGAGTAAATAAAACCTGATACCTGCATTGGACATCTAAAAAATGTTGAATCTGGCAAGCTATAAATGATAACAGGAAACAGTTATTGAGTGTGTGCGATGTCTGGATACTATTCTAACCAATGTGAATGCATCATTGCATTTAAACCTCACAGCGAATTTAAGAAGTGAGTAATGTTATTATTCTTATTTTACAAATAAGAAAACTGAGAGATAAAAAGGTTACGTAACTTGTCTAACATCACAGAATTTGGAAGTAAGGGAAATGGGTTTCAAAGTCTGGCAGTCTGATTCTAGAGCTTGTACTCCTAACCACTACCTTATACTGCCTGACAAAGATAAAAGAAACCCCTCTCTGTGAGCAGGGCTGGCTTCATGAGCATGTGATTGTACAAGACCTTGAGCTTAGGAGTGCTCTGCACTTAAAGTTTAATGTCACTGTCTTGAAATTTTAAATAATTTGAATATTAGCATAAGTGAAATGCAAAATCCAATGGGACAATCGAGTATTCACTGGGAGTTTGGAATATCTGATAACACACAGTCCCACTTTTCACCACCTCTCCACTTCCCTGGGGTAGGTTTTTAGCTGTCACTCGCTTCTTTCTTAGTACCCAGGACCCCATCCAGCCTCCCTTTCTCTATCCTGCCCAGTAATAGCTACAACCCTCCACACAAGGGAACTGAGCCAGGGCACAAGGAGAATTGGGGTCATACACACATACCCTGCAAAATCTCACAGTTGGACATGATAACAGCAATCTGGCCCCAAGTGAGCAGTGTCATGGTGCATTTGGCAGGTTATCCAGCAGAGCCTATTGCCCACTCCAATCCAGACACCTAGTGCATACTGTGCAGAAGTTGTAGTACTCTTGGTGGTTGCCTGACCACAGTGGGTTGGGGCAGCCTGCCCATGGGAATGGGATATACCTGGTTTCACTTCCTCCATGCTGAACAGAGCATGATGCACCTATCTGTGCAGAAGCTGATATAAGGAAAAATCCAGTAACAAGTGAGTCATGCACATGGGCAGCGAGTCACTGGGCAGAATCACTGCCCACTTATGAAGTTCTGCACTTGCTCCACAAATATCCCTGTGCCTGTGCAGGTGTGGCATTAAATAACAAAAACAGCATGGCAGGTTGAGAGAGAGACTGCAGAAGAGAGAAAAACAAAGCTTTATATTTGAGCACCTTTAATAGCACTTCTTCCTGTTTTTTTCAACATGGAGCTTCACATTTACATTTTGCATTGGGCCTACAAATTATGTAGCTAGTCCTGCCTACAAGGACACTCTATTACTAAAGAATTTTGCTATCCTCTGAGATCTACCATTTCCCATATAGAAATGGTGAAGGCTGATGAGGCTGTAGTTGTCTCTGGTATTTCTAGGGCTGTTTGGAGGGTGGGGGACACTTCAACTAGCCAAAGAGATAGATGCTAAGTCAGTGTCTGCAATTCAGTCTGATAAGGCCCATTTTGTTCACCCTTCCAGCTTGTTAAGCATCACACAACATGAAAGGGCTGTAGTAGACAGTATTCTAAGGTCGTGAATCAGGAAATCTGAACGCTAATTCTGCTTCTGCCACTGACTAGCTGAGTGATCTCCAGAATGGTGCCTTTCCTTGGGGATGCTGTTTTCTCATTTGTGAAAAAAAGCAGATTTGATTACTCTAGTGTTTTCAAACTGTCCTTGAGTTTCTGTAGAGGTGCCTCAGGGATGGAGAAGTGAGTACTAGGCTATGGGTACCCCATACTTTCTTCAGCCAAACATCTTCCACTTTCATGTTTTGTAAATTTTTGTTCTGTATTTAAAATTCTTTTTAAAAAATCATTCCAATGCTTAAAAAATTAAAATCCATCAGTCTAAATTCTCACTATGGGCCCTTTCACCTCTGACTTCAGATTCTGAGAGTTTCTAATCATGAACCTCACAAAGGAAACAAATGCACTTTTATTCCAGGAAAAAATCTTCCATGTCCTTGAGCCAGTGACCAGAGAAGAGCAGAAATCCAGGGAGGACAAGGGATTGACCTGGGTAGTATTGAGCTGGAAGGTAAAAGCAATGAACAAAAAGAGGTTCAGATTCCTTATTTTGGAGTGACAGTGTCAACAAGAAACATCTGCCAAACCACGAGGACGAAGTAGAAGCTGGTGTCCCAGGAGGTAAGATTTTCTACCTTTCCTCCATTGCACAACAAGCTATAACCATGCCTGGTGGAGAAAATGGATGAATAAGGAAGGTTAGCTGTGAGTGAATTTCAATTCTGCTAATGTTTTTTGAACCATTACCAGATAACCAGGCCCTGTGTGGGACCTAGGTGGGAGCCAAAAAAAAAAAAAAAAAAAAAAGGCTCTATCCACTTAAAGGGTTTCAATCTAGGCAGACAAAACAAAATATCAGAAAACTGCACAAAGAATTTCATAAGAAGGGCAAGCGTCATAATGCTACAAAAGGCATGCAAAGTGCAATGGGAGAACAGAATATGCACACTCACTTTCCTCTGAAATGTCAGGAAAAGCTACCTAGAAACGAAGATAGGATTTAAATTTGGATTTAGAAAATGAATAGAACTTGGACAAACAGGGCATGGAGAGATTTACATGTCATATTTACGAGTTTCGAATTTATCTTATAGGCAAAGAGAGACATGGAAATTTTAAGCAATTTGGAGGGTAGAAGAAGGCTGATGTGGTCGGATTTACATTTAAACTTCTGTGGTTGTTGTGTGAAAGCAGATTTCACAAAATCCAGGATGGATTCAGGGAGAAGGGTTAAAGGACAATTTAGCTAATCCTGGCAAAAAAAAAAAAAAAAAGAGTGTGCCAGTGATGGTGGAGGCATTTGCGAGGGAGAATTGACAGGATTTGGTGATTGACTGAATGTAGTGAGTGGAGGGAAAGGAAGTGTTAAGGGTTGACTCAGGTTTAGGGCTCAAAAAACTGGATGGTGCCATTCACATAGGTAGGGAACAAGGAAAGAAGAGCATCAGGTTTAGAAGGGTTCAATTTTTGAGATAATAAATTTGAAGTGCCTGAGAAGCTACCAATTGCAGGTTCCAACTGGTAGTTGGATATAAGGATCTGAAGCTCTAAGGGAACTGGGTTTCACATGGCTACCAAGTAAACCGCACTGCCACACTCAAAACTAGGGTTTAGGGTTTTTTGGAAGATGGCTACTAGGGCTATATAGTTTCTGGGAGTAGTAGAGGCAGAAGAAAAACTATTCTTAGAACTCAAAGATCCCTAGATTATAGATTAGGCACTAACCTAGATATAGATAAATGCTACTTTCTGCTTTTCCTTGCAGCTTGACCAATTTGATTATTTCTCTCCAACTAGTTGTTTGATTTTGGTCACCTTCTCTTCTTTAGGCATTAGTTTTCTCATTTATAAAAGAGCTTAAGGTTTTGTATTATTCATATATAAGATTGTAAGCTTTTAAAAATATCTTGTTGTTCAATATATTTACACAAAATAGCAATATCTAGGAATTTCATGCAACCTTACAAATTCTGAGAATGAGTTAGCCATGGACTAATGAATTAATTGGGGTTTTATTTACACTTGCATTGTATGTTAGAAGTATATTCAAGAATAGCAATGGACTTGGCCCTGGTCCACTCAGAATTTGCATATAGAAAAATTATAGCTGCAATTCCGGCCTGGAGTTCCTACTAACCAATGATTCATTGTTCTTTACAAAGGATTTGCAAACTCTAATTAGTGAGCCCAATCTATTATTTAGCTATCACCCTATTTAAGATTCACCCCTACAAATCTCAATAATTGCACATGAGAATTCATGTATATGCTTACATTTTTCAGTCTCACAGTGCAGTGGTGGTAGAGCATTTGGAATAGAAACATTTAGAAGTGTCCTGAATCTTTATGACAGACACGTACTGAACTTAATTCAGTCTTTGGAGCACTAAGTAAATCCTCAATATAAGGACATGCATGGTACAGCAAAGTTATTTGCATCCCAGTTGTCATCCATGTTCTCTTCTATAACTTATAGTCAAATTATATAGTTTCCTAACCTTGTTATCTTGGAATTATTTTAACTCATGACTAGGGTTATCACACAGGCTTACCACTCAAACTGACATATTTATACCCACATACATATTTCCCTCCTAAATATTTCTTATCAGACAATTGTTTCATAAAATATATATTATTTTGTTTATATAATTTCTGCCTACGGTGTTGCTGTTGATCTAGACAACTACTTTTAAACAATTAGTTAGAGTAATTCAGTTTTTCTTAAGAAGACTTCATTTGCAGGCAAGAAAAACACTGTGAATAAAACCGTGAGCAAGTCTTCACAGAATATTTTGCATTTTTGAGACACTCAATAGAAGATTAAGGACTGTGTCTCAATGTTTTTCATAGGGCAACTTTCACTTCCTTATTTCTCAAACTATAGATGAGAGGATTTAACATGGGGATCACCATTGTATAAAATACTGACACAATCTGATTTCCTGCCCCGGATCCATGTCGCGAGGCGGGCAAGTAAGTGTACATAGTTGTTTCATAGTACAGGCTAACAGCAGTCAAGTGGGAGGCACAGGTGGAGAAGGCTCTCTGTTTTCCAGAAGCTAAGGGAATTCCTAGGATAGTCATGAGGGAAGACATGTAGGAGACAAGGATCACCACAAGGGAGGTGACCAGGGTGAATCCCCCACAGCCAACCACCAAGATTGGGAGGTGATCCAAGGATCTGAGCAAACCAGTACCAACAATGAGGGAATGTCACAGAAGAAGGCAGGGAGGACACATGGTTGACAAAGCAATAGTTGTGTGATGGAAGTTGTCACAGTGACCATCTAACCCACCAAGGTAGCATCCTGCTACCAAGAAAAGACAATGGCCTCTTGACATGGTAATGTGGTAGAACAGTGGGTGACAGATGGCAGTAAAGCGGTCATAGGCCATGGAAGTTTAAAAAATTGCATTCAGCAGAGGCAAAGATTACGAACAAGCTCATTTAAGTTATACGAGAAAAGGAAAGAAACATACTGCAGCTTAGAAAACAAATTTGCTAAATTCTGTGGAATTGTAATGGAAGAGAAACAGACATCAAGGAAGGACTGATTAGAGAGGAGAAAGTACATGGGGTGTGGAGGCGGGAGCTGACTCTGATCAGAACCACAAGGCCTAGATTCTCCAACACAGTGATGATGTAAGCAATAAGAAAGACTCCAAATAGCAGGACTTCAAGCTGAGAGTTATCTGTCATGCCGAGAAGGATGAAGTCAGTCACCATGGGTGAATTTTCCACTGGCACAAGCTGAGAATTATCCTTAAGTAGTTAAAAGTTCTTTAGACACTCTTTAAGCGAGAAAATAAGAGAAAACTGGATGATATGGATAAAATAATACCACACAAAACACACAAATCCACAAAATTCTCCAACCCTGCCTCTCATCTACATTCTTACTTTAAATAACTTCTCAAATATTATCACCATTTTCCAGGTATAACATTGAAAATGTAAATGCTGTAGGAAAAGGGGTGGGTGGGGAAAGAAGGTAAAAAAAAATTCAGAAATAAAAGGAACAAAGGGAAAAAAGTAAAAGTCTAGTCTGCAAAAGGTGCTTGATAATATTTATTGAAGGAATGAATAAGTGAGGGAGAAAGAAAATGGGTGTCGTCAAGAGATCCTCTTTACTGAAACAGGACTACAAACTCTTAGAAAAAAAAATCCATGCTATGGAATTATATATCACTCTCTCTCCCTTTTCCAAATCATGCCCAAGGAATTATTGAAAATGAGGTAACAACAGGGCAAAAATGTTAACTCATTCCATCTTCACAGATAGTTCCCCCCCTTTGAGTATTTGTGACATTATTTCTGAGACAGCAGAAGTCACCAATACTCACTATTCTGCTTGACCAGTAGAGTGCTTTCCAAGATCTTGATCATCATTTCGCTGGTAGATTATTGCAGAAACCCTCATGCTCCTAAACGACCATAAGAAACTGAGCTCAAATTTGAAGGCATCACTTGTATCCTGTGAAAGAGAAACCAAAGAATGACCAAACCCCTCAGAAATTATGTAGCTCCTGGCTGATCGTCACCTGCTGATTGATTCCTCTAATCATGCTTGGGGCAAAGGTAATGCAGCTGCAAAACTGACTGTGAATTCTACAAGGACTTATTGAGCAGACATGTCTGAGCAAAGGACCAGATTGCACAATGGTTGGCGTCAGGTGCCACTGGGGCTAAGTGCATGGTCACTGTTCCTCTCTCCTATAGTGATAGATTATCTCTGATGCTGGCTTGCTGCCTCGAACAAATGCCCTGAGTGAAGTGCCAGATAAGAGAAGGGATGAGTCCTCCTCCATTTATAAAATCTAAACTAACTCAGAGCCCCTATGGCTCACTGGACAGCCATCGGTAAGTGGTGTCTAGAAGGGATTGCTGTATTTGGCTATAGGTAGACAAGGGGACATTTGAGTCTCTGACCATTGGTTAAAAGGGCAATCTTGGAAACAATAGACACTGGGGACTCCAAATGTGGAAAGGAAAGGATTGGAACAAAGGTTGAAAAACTACCTATTGCGTACGAGGTTCACTAACTACATGATGGATTCAATTGAAGCCCAAACCTCAGTGTTACGCAATATACCCATATAACAAATCTGCATATGTACCCCCAAATCTAAAATAATAAAAAAAGAAAAAAAAAAGAAAGCCATTGCTGTTTCCATTCACCATAAGACACAGGTTCTTTACTTGGCAGTAAAATAACCAATTCTGGAGCTATAAGAATCTCTTTGAATCCTGGATCGGGAGATCACTGGCTCTGTAACCTAGGACTTAACCTATCTAAACTTGAACTTACAAATCTGTAAGGGAGGGGCACTAGTAGAACGTATGTCACTGGACAATTGTGAAGATTGAATAAAGTATTGTCAGTAAAGCACTTGGCACATATTAGATGCTCACTGATTCCTACTTTCTCCATTCCTTCATGACCACTCCCATTTACTACTTTTTTTCTCCCTCTCTATTTTACCAAATGGAAGCAGAGGTATTATGTGTCTACATTATTATTATTTTAGATGGACAGAAGTGAACCTTTGACAGACTAGCTGAAGTATACTGAAGTATAATTTCCATACTCCACTCCCTATTACACACACACGCACGCGCGCGCGCACACACACACACACACACACAGAGAGAGAGAGAGAGACTTTGCTCAGAATGGATGAAAGAAGGGTCTTTCACTTGTGATGGTAATTCACTCATTTTTGCTCTACCCAAACTGTGAGTGTTAACTTCCGCTGCCGCTGCAGCTGCTCCTGCTGCTACTCAACACAGCACCCCACCCAGGGGAACATTCAGCAACTTATACGATTAAATGGAAAGACTCAGGAAGAAAATTTGGGGCTGAATGGAGGTTATGGAAAGAGAACTGTTTTCAGAGACAAAGACATGAGTTCTAGTCCTGGCACTAGTTTGTACTGTCATTCAGCTATAGAAAAGCCACTTAACCTCTTTGAGCCCCATATTTTCTCATCTAGAAAATGGTAAAAAAAACAATACCTACTATGCCTCTCTTTTAGGGTTGGCATGATAAGATAATGAATGTGAAAGCACTCTGTAAACTCTGAAGGGTGATACAATACACATGGAATGGATCCTATTATTATTCCATCATGGAAGGTGGGAGAGGGAGGAGGAAGATGGCAAGATGATAATTTTCTGTTGCCTCCTCCAGTTCCTGCTTACAGAGTTGCACTCTTTGCCCTCCCACACACCCCCTACACACACATCATCTGCTCTGCCTCTCTACTGTGAAAGTTTCAACCTGGGAGGCTTGAAACAAACAGCTCTAAGCTGTTCACTTATATTGTATCGTAAAAAATAGTTTTTAATGTTAGTTTCATGTTCTTGTATCATTTTTAAAATTTCCCATTTTAGGATAACTCTATTTCTTGATGTTCCCATGCTCTGCAGGTATTTAATAAATATTATTTCAAAGAGTAAGTTACTCTCTATTAGCCCCTAAAACATGATGAAATCTTTTTTTATAAGACAGAATTTCTTGTTCTTCCCAAAGGAAATAGACAGACAAAATTATGACTTTATGAAGGAAATGATTTGATACTCCCATTCCCATGTGCCACTGCATTCACTAGTGTCATGATAGCAGCCAGAACAGTTTTATTATTATTTTGGCTAATGTATCTTGGATGTTTACCTGTTGGAAATAATCAAGCACTCCTATTTATTGAAGAAGTGACCCTTCATGTTTTTAAAAAGTGAATTCATGTATTTGTCCCTGGAAGCAATTATATTTTCAGTACTGGTTCTTAAAAAAAATTGATTACCCCTTTATCAGTTCCTTAGTTATGTAGTTCACTGTGAATCTTCCAAAAATAGCCTAACATTTAGAATTTAAGTAAAGGTTCACTTATTTACCTATTCAATAAAATTTCTTCAGTGGTTAATAAATGTCAGGCTTCCAAAATATCATCTATTCCTATCCACCCATTTCCGGGTGAAGAAACAAACAAGTCCAGAGAGGTCAAGGGACTTGCTGGAGACCTCACAGTGAATTAGCGACAGAGCTGGTGTTGGAACCCAGATCTCCTGACCTAATTCAGTGACTTTGTAACACTATCTCTCTCCTTTCTTATTTTCTGAAGTTATTCTGGAGGGGACTTTCACCTTTGTTATATTTATTCTTCCAATAACAGATAAAAGGTCATTCTCTGTCACTGTGTTTGAGCTATATGATCTTGAGCAAATTGCTTGCTCTTTTTGGGTCCTAGTTTCTTCATCAATAAAATGGAGCAACTAGACTAGGTGGTCTCTGAGGCTCTTTCCAGCTATGAGCTCTAATTTCCCATGGCTCTGTGAGTCATACTGTACACAGATCACTGATTATTCTCAGTACCTAATAGAGAGAAGCTGGGAGAGCAAATTTCTGTGGTCTATGCTATACAAACCACTCCACCTTTCTCTGCTCTCTCAGCCCTCACTCCATCAGAAATGTCATATTTACTTTCGGTCTCTGTTCAAGGAACTAAAGACCACTGAGGGAAGAGCATCGGAGGGATGTTTTCCAAATTTCCTAACTACCTTAAGGCAGAAAGAACATGGTCAAAGATCTTGTCAAAGCATCCAGGCACATCCTGATAGTATGATTGGGCAAACTGCTCAACCTCTTCACCATCAATTTGCTTGTCTAAAGTGGAAATAATGTTACCTAATTTACATGATTATTTTGATGATTAAATAAGACAAAATACGTAAAGTGCTTAACTGATATCTAGGTGCTTAATAAATGTTGCCTTTGCTGCTCCTCCATTTTTATGGTATGATTCAACTTAGATAAAATGTCCAGAAATAGACAAATCTACAGAAACAGAAAGCAGATTAGTGGTTACCAGGGTCTTGAAGAGTGGTACAGGAATGGGTGGCATGGAATTTCTTTTTCAGGTGATGAAGATGTTCTAAAATTGATTGTGATGGTTGCACACCACTGAATATACCAACAACTATTGAACCACATACTTTTTTTTTTTTTTTTGAGATGGAGTCTCACTCTATCACCCAGGCTGGAGTGCAGTGGTGTGATCTCGGCTCACCACAACCTCTGCCTCCTGGGTTCAAGTGATTCTTCCACCTTAGCCTCCTGAGTAGCTGGGATTACAGGTGCCTGCCACCAGGCCAGCTAATTTTTGTATTTTTAGTAGAGGTGGGGTTTCACCATGTTGGCCAGGCTGGCCTCAAACTCCTAACCTCAAGTGATCCACCCACCTCGGCTTCCCAGAGTGCTGGGATTACAGGCGTGAGCCACCATGCCTGGCCTGAATTGCATACTTTAGATGTGCGAATTGTATGGTATTTGAATTATATCTCAATAAAGCTGTTACCAAAAAAGAATCATGATGAATATTGGGGGAAAAAAGGGTTTATTATAGATCAGTCATCCTTGGATACATCTAATCTACTGACCTACAGCAGAGTTCTGGTAAGCACTGAATGAGATTATCAATTTAAGAGTACTTTGAGAAATTCAACACTGACAAAAGAAATGTATTGGAGAAATAAAGAAAGACATGAATAAATAAATGGAGACACAGTACTCCTGATGGGCAAGGCTAAAACTGAGAAAGACAATACTCTTTAAGTTAATGTATAGACTTAATGCAATACCAACTAAAAATTCTACAGGATACTTTACAGATCATGACAAACTTATAGTGAAATTCATCTGGAAGAATAAAAAGACAAAGATGCCAAAATATCTTCTTTTATGTAATGATGGTAGATAGTCTCTCAGGTTTTAAACTTTATTACAAAGCCACACATATACAAAGACTCTTTGGCATTGGGTCAAAAGCAAAAATTGATCAAGGAATAGTGTATTTTAGAGAAAGAGAGCCAAACTCTTATATTAAAAAAATTTTTTCTGGTAGGCTAAAACACACACATAAAGGGAGCAAAAACAAGTAAATGTTATTGGGAAAATTAGTAAGAACAGTGAAGCTGAATATGTAACACATCATATGCTTTAATAAAATTCAGATAGATTAAAAGTTAAACATAAAAATCTAAGCGTGAAACTAGGAAAAGAAAAACATAACAGCATTGTTTCTCTAGCTATTGTGGCCATTGAAAAAAGTGAGGTGTCATCAAAGCCAGAATGATGTGTTCAGAACCAGGATGGTGGGTTCAAATATATGACTAAAAATCTTTTGCATGCTGTACTATAGTAAAATGAAGATCAAAAAAGAAATAATCAAAAGGGAAAAATATGCTGTGAGCAGAACTTTTATTAGGCTGGTGCAAAAATAATTGTGGTTTTTACCATAAAAGTAATGGCAAAAACTGCAATTGCTTTTGCACCAGCCCAATAAAACACACTAGTCAAAACAAATAAAGAAATAATAAAACATATAAGATCAATGTATGAAGCTCACTTGATACATTCTCATGGTCAAAGAGAATGGATAGCATGCGCAGTAGAGAACACATTGAGTATAAAATTACATAACAAAACATACAACTTCAGCAAAACACAAATTAAAACACAAAGCTTTCCCCAACTTGGCAGGCATGTATATAATAAAGACAACTGTTTGTTAGGAAATAGGTAACCATGTAAATTATTATTGGCAATGTTCATTTCCAGAACATATTATAACAATTTGCCCAGGTAATTTCATTTAGATATTATATCTTTCACTTCCAAAGATATAAAATAAATGAAAATAAATTATGCAAAAATGTTCATTATGTTGCTATTTAAATATTCATCTACTGTATACATATATCTGTAAATCACCATGTTATATGCTTAGGGGATTCATTTATGAATAAGGCACTGCAATCACTGCCCTCATGGAACCTATAATATAACAGGAAAGACAATGTATGTTTAACTTTTTCTTTCATGGAAATAAAGGCAAAGCACTACAGGAACAAAGAAGAGGGACTGGCGAGTGGACCAGGGTGGGCGTGGGGAGAAGAAAGGTTTCATGGAGGAGGTAGCACTGAACATAGGCCTTGAAAGGTGAGTAGAGTTTGATGAAGGATGAGAGTGGTTAAAAGAGGAAAGTTCATTCCATGAAAAATTCCAAATACCTAATAACTGGGGGATGGATAAACACACTTTTGGATATTAACAGACTAGATATCTATGTAATCACCAGAAACAACCAAAAAATATATATTTGTGAACTAACTTCAAGACACATAAAACCATGTCTGTACATTAAAAAGGTTAGGCGGGCACTCAGCATGCTGGATATCCACAATGTTTGATTCAGTAAGGTTGCTCAAGTTCCAAAATTTTAAAAAGTCAACAACACTATATAAAGGTGAGTGCTAAGTCAAACTTACAGGCATTTGCTCTGATCTTTCTCTGGGATTAAACTCTCAGGGTCAGGAGCGCTGTGAGCACTGGGTTCCTGCAATGTCTTCAGAAAGTAAGAGTGGTAGTTGCTTGTGGTTACCGCAGGGGGCTGTATTCTGTGCTTCCTCAGCTCTTATATCTCATATGAACCCAAGTTATCTGCTTGATGTGTCACTTTCTCCCCCCACCCCACCACACCTTCAGCCTCTCTCCCCCTCACACCCTAGCCCACTAAATCCTCTTCTATTTCAACAAAACAATCGCAATGTCTAGTTTCCCAAATCCGTGAGTAATGGTACAGGAGTTAGGAGTGCTCAGAACATCTGTCTTGTTTTACTAAGTCTACTGACGGGGAAAAAGAACAGCAGCCGGGATTGGGAACCTTAGTTTATGTAACCTTGGAATTCATCAGCTCTGATTTCTGCCTGCTACATTCTTACCCAAATTTATTGTGTGTTCCCTCTGCAAACATAAAATAGAAATGTGAAAAGCAATTTAGAGTTACTCAAAGAAAAACTCGTCTCTCTGCCTGAAGTTTTTCAAGTTATAGGTCCCAGGCAGACACGTGAAAATAGACCAGTTTTTATTGTATGGTCAAAATCAGTGGCTCTCAGTGAAAAGGCCCATCTCACTGTTGATGCCCCCTCCACACTTTGTGGGATTTCAACAAATTACACAAGGCTATCATACTCATCTACAATTTCTTGTTATTTCTTTAAGGAGATCTTCAGCATTTCACCCATCTCCCCCAATTATTTCTCCTGGAAAGACTGAGGCATTTAGCTTCTTGGACTTCTCTCCATATAAATGGCCACTCATGGGCCAACTGTGTGGTGTTCAAGACAAACAATATACATCATGTAATAAAGAATCATTCTCCCCTGAGGGAATCTGAGACTAATTGAAAGGTTACTGTGTAATAGGCTCCATTTTCTTAATCATATCTTGTGTTTGTGCAAATGTTAAAAAAAAGCCTCCCACCAATGTATTTTTATCCAAATGCTGCTCAATTCTATTATAATAATTTTATTGTCCTAACATCCCTGTGAAATCAGTAAACCAGTGATGGAACAAACAGTTCTGCATTGGTTTCAATCAGGCACTATGTTCAGGTTCCCAAATTAGAAGGAGCAGTGGTCAGATTGTCTGAAGAGATGGACACTGGCCGTGGCACTAACTAGTTATCTAACCATTGTCTAATAATGGTCCTCATTTCCTCTTTTGTAAATCAAGAGATTGGAGAGACAATTTGCAGAAGTTTTTTTCCACTTCTAAGATTCAATGAGTCAAAGTTTGGAGACTTATTTCAGAGGCAACCAGCTATGTACAAAATATAGTATTACAAAATAGAAAATATGTTGGCTTTGTAGCAAAAATACTTGGGCCTGAATCTTGGATTTACCACTAACTAGTAGTGTTACTTTGGCTGAGTCACCCTCTCTAATCCTCACCTTTCCTCTATAAAATGGAAATAGAAAGCCCTTATATGCTTATTGCGATGATTAAATAAGAAAACATACATAAAGCAAATGGCATGTGACGGATTCTCAATAAATGGTAGCCACACTTAACTGCTTCATAGGCCAACTGGAGCACTGTCTCCAGAACATATTTGTACATTTCTTATCTATAAATATTCTTTCTATATCTAAAAATAAACATGGATCTTCTCCACTTTTTCAATTAAAGAATGGATTATCAAGACTGTAATTACTATATTAACAACTCGATTTTACATATGAGGAAAATGAAGTTTATATGACTAGTCTGAAGTCACACAGAGAGTTAATGACAGAGCTGTCTAGGATCCAGGTCATCAAATCCCAGGACGGTATATTTTCCACACCCAACTGATACTCTTTCCAATAGGCCATGTTGCTATTAACAGTTTGTGGTGTCAGACAAAAATAATAACGATTTTTATACACTATATTACTTAGCTAAGTCTATCAAGAACAGAAAAACTGAATACTGGAAATCTGAGTAACTCAAGCTAAAACACTTTTTCTAAATTTCAAGATAAAATAACTAAACAGAAACATTTGAGTAATCGAGGGAGCAGCAAGACAGATGAATGTCACTATTTGTCTCCCCATATCTACCTTTGTCTCCCTTCAAGTTAGTCTGATCATCTGAATGAAGGGTACCACTGTTTAGCCAGAAACCTACAAGAAATCCTTAATAGCTTTATATTTCCTTCTATTTCACCTCCTCCCTTACCTAAATGTAACCAAGTCCTTCTAATTCTATCTTCTAAATTCCTCTTAATTCTGGTCAATTATTTGTACCTCGCTTTAACAGGTCATAATCTTTTCTCACCTGGACTACTACAACAACCTGTTACTTCCTCTCCATTTGGCTGTTCTTACTACCTAAAAATCAATTATGTATAGCTAGTTGATCTTTTTAGATGAAAACAAGAATATGTACCGAAACTTGAAATTTTATGTAGTAAAATTTTATTTGTGTAACTTGTCTTGTACACCACTTTTCTTCGAGTTGCTAATTATCTCATTTTTATTTGACTAACTTGCTATATGTATATATCTATTTATTTTTCCACAAATGCTATCAGATGTTATGACTACAAATATATTTTTCAAAATAATAAAATATGCAAAATTTATTCAAAAACTTACTGGATGTCTATTATGTCCTAGACACTAGGGATGTATAGTCAATAAGACAGACAGTGTCCCTATTCTCATAAACATGTATACTAGTGGACAGAGAAAGATAATTAGCAAACATATAAATATATAATACAATGGCAATGCTATAATGAAAATGTTAAAGGCCATGATGAAAAATAAATAAGAGTTTATAGTTAAAGAGAGTGAACCAGGCACTCATACTTATCTATAAATGACATAAGATAATTATTTTAGTGGCATAAACCCATGAGGAAAAAGAAAAACAGGAAAGAGTATGAGACAGCAACTTTTAGGAATAGAAAGGCAAAAGAGCAAATATCAGCTGATTAGCAGGCCTAATAAACTGGAATCTTAAACCAGCATTGAGGAAATTAAGAACAATTTGCACCAAGGAAGCATCAGGTACTTCTGTAAGTGAGGGTGAAAGTGGAGCTGAAAACAGAGGGATTGGTTGAAAGATGGTTTAAGAACCAATAGGCTTCCAATTCCCCTCCTTCATTATTCACAGCTGATCATTCCCCTACATACTTCTCTCTTACAGAAGAGTGGAGATTTAGTCTCTGATAAATAAAATACAGAGTGTTAGGATTGGGTGTCTCATACAGAGCTGAGTGTGAGATTAAGTGAACATCTAGCTATATACTACATATTGAGATCACCAACCATCTTTTCTTACATGGCTCCCAAAAACCTAGAACCAAGGTCTATATTTCCCACAAGGAAAAGTGGAAGATTATTTACTGATAAAATCTGAGCAACTTTATAGTAAATTATGTAAAAATAATTAGAAGATCACCAAAGGAAGAGAGCCAGCTAAATCATCCTATAGTGACACTCACCATGACAAAAACTTTTAATCAGCTTTTTTGTGTCCCATTCAAACATAACCAAACATCTAAGGATTCCCAGACGTGATTTTTAAAAATTCTATGATGAAATGAAGACAAGAAAATAAAACAATTTAAGAAAAGAGATTGCAGTGAAATGATCACTTACAAATCATTAAGATTATTAGAATATGAAAGAAGATATTGTAGTCATTAAAAAGAACAGTATACTATTAAAAATGAACATTAAATTAAAGAACTCTTAGATATTTTAAATGATAGCAGACATGAAATTTCACTAGAAGTAGTGGAAAATGAAGTTGAAATTTTATGGAAAAACCAGACCAAAGAGACAAAAACATAGAAAATAAGAAATAAAATATTTTTAAAATTAGAGAATCAAACCAGGAGGTCCAACATAGGAATTGTAGGTTTTCATGAAAGAGAAGAGAGCAAATGGAGGAGACAAAATTATGAAATCAATCAATCAAAAAATCCCAGAACTGAAGAAATGGTTTCTAGATTAAAAGGGAAATTGAGTTCCTAACAAAATTGATAAAAGTTGACCCACACTAAAACACACCATGTTTAAAGTTAAGAACACTGGACACCAAGCAAAGATTATATTTGAATGATGGAAATTGAGCAGAAAGGCAAAGGTAAGTAAGGGCCAGAGATGACCATAATTGCATGGGAATGTGTACCACTAGTATATCTAACCCATCAAAGTTTACCTGCTTTACTCTAAAAGGATATTCAGTATTCAAAGGCTTCTCTCTATTTTCACTGTTCCATCTTAGTCCAATCCACTATTATCTTTCTCTTGGATTACTACAATAGCCTGTAACTGGTCTCTCTGCCTCCACTCTGGTTCCCTGTAGCCCATCCCCCAGACAGCAGCCAGAAGTGTAACTTGCAGTGTAAATCAGACCCTTTCTCTCCTCTTCTTAATCTCCCAGTGGCTTTTCATTTCATCCAAAATTAAATCCAAATTCTTCACACTCGCCTTCTAGACTCTCCATAATATGGCCCTTGACTGCCTTTTGACCTCATCATTAGTCTTTTTCACTACTTTTAGCCACACTGATCTTCTTCATGTTCTATGTACATGCCCAGCACATTTACAACTTAGGGCTTTTGCACCTGCAAGTCTTTTCCTTAAGATCTTTTCATGGCTTGCTCCTTCTCATAACTTAGGTCTCAGCTCATTTGTCACTTTCTCAGAGAAAAATTTCCTAATCAGCTTATCTAAAGTAGTCACTGAGAATTTTAGCAGGGGCTTCAAGATAGCTAACTAGAAGCATCTTGTGCTCACCTCCTCCACTAAGGAGAAGGAAAATAATGAGTAAATTGTCACATTTCAAATAAATCATCCAAGAGAGAATGCTGGAATTCAACAGAAAAGTGATAGGAAACACCTACAGCAAGGACAGAGAGGAAAGCAAGGCAGCCTGCTCAGTTGAGATTGGCTGAAAGCCTAGAGATACTCCCCAGTGTGTGGAAAGAGTAAGTGAGGGACCCTCAGCAGACTACATTCCCACTGTGAACTCCTGAAATCCTAGCCACAGAAAAACTCCTAGACTCTCACGGGCCTGAAATTAACATAGGGAGCTGCCTGTAGACAACATGAAGGCATTGTTTTAGGGAATGAGCTAGTTCTGGGTCCCACAATCACCCCAAATCCTAAGCAGCTACAGCAAGGAACCATTTTCAGAGCACAGTCTCTAATAAATTGTGCTGGGAAAATTGGATTGCCATATACAGAAGAATGAAACTGGACCTCTATTATTCACCATATATAAAAATCAACTCAAGATGAATTAAAGACTTGTATTAGTCCATCTCGAGTTGCTATAAAGGAATACTTGAGACTCGAGACTAGATAATGTACAAAATAAAGGAGATTTATTTGGCTCCCAGTTCTGCAGGCTGTACAAGCATTTCACCAGCAACTGCTCAGCTTCTGGTGAGGCCTCAGGAAACTTTTACTCATGGCAGAAGGTGACTGGGGAGCAGGCAGGTCACATGGATCATCTCCATGATTCAAACACCTTCTATTAGGCCCCATCGCTAACACTGGGGATCACATTTCAACATGAGATTTGGAGGAGACAAACATCTCCACTATATTAAGACTTAAGTATAAGACCCAAAACTATAAAACTATGAGATGAAAACATAGGGAAAACACTTCAGGAAGTTACCCTATATGGTCTAAAAAGGGGAGGAGACTTTTCTGGAAGCTGCCCACCCCTTTCCCAGAAAACTCATGAATAATCCACTCTTTGTTTAGCATATAGTCATGAAATAACTATAAATATACTCGGTTGAACAAACCATGCCACTGCTCTGCCTATGGAGTAGCAATTCTTTTATTCTGTTACTTTCTTAATAAACTTGCTTTAACTTTAAAGAAAAAAAACATTTCAGGACCTTGGTCTAGACAAACATTTTATGCCTAAGACCTCAAAAGCACACACACACAAAACAAAAATAGGCAAATGAAACTATATTAAAATCAAAAGCTTCTGCACGGCAAAGGAAACAATCAACAGGGTGAAGAGACAATCTGCTGAATGAGAAAATATTTGCAAACTATCCATCTGACAAGCAACTAATACCCAGAATGTACAAGGAACTCAAACAACTCAACAATATGAAAACAAATAATCCCATTAAAAAGTGGGCAAATGACATGAATAATTTGTCAAAAGAATACATATAAATGGCCAACGGGTATATAACAATATTCAACATCACTAATCATTCAGGGAAATGCAAATCAAAACCACAGTGAGATATTGTGATACACCAGTTAGAATGATTAGTATGAAAAAGACAAAAAATAACAGATGCTGGTGAGGAAAATGGTGGGAATGTAAACTAGTACAACCATTATGGAAGACAGTATAAATTCTCAAAAAACTCAAAATAGAACCACCATACAATCCAGCAATCCCACTACTGAGTATTTATCCAAAGGAAGAGAAATCGGTATGACCTACACTTGCATGTTTATTGCAGCTAATAGCAAAGACATGGAGTCCACTACTGCAATTGCAGTGGTACCACTCTAACAGCACTCGGGCTGGGGAAGGAACAAGAGGCCTAGTCAATACGTTGGTACCTCCAGCACTCTGTAGCCACCATATAGAGACGAGTTCAGCCCCTTTTCATTGAGAACCCCTACCTCCTACTCCAGCTGGCAGGGCCCCTGGCTCATGACCACAGAACTGTCACCCCAACCATGGCTGAGCATACCCACTGGTAGTGGCCTGGAGTTTCCCTAGGGAGAGGTTTTCAGAGGCATCCAACAGCCCCTCTGCCACTGCCACAGCAGCATTTCCTTCCCTGCTGCAATCATTCTGGGAAAGAAACAAAGAGCCTGAGGGTTGGCTCTTTTCAAATATTTTTTGAAATCTTTGTTACCCTGCCAGCTGTCTTTAAGGACAGCATGCTCCCTAAGTCCCACATCACAATAAATATTATTTAACACAGACCAATAATTCCATATCACATTTGAAAATACACCTGAGCATCTAGCATGCCACAGTCACCATATGAAGAGGAGACCAATCTCTCCTCTCTGTGAGCCTTCAACACCCTACTCCCCAACAAGCTATGCCAGCAGTGCAGCTACCCCACCCCACTGACTGAACACTCCCAGTAACTGTGGCTCCATGTTTCTTAGAGGTGGACACGAAAACCTCTCTGCCACTGCCTCTGCAGTGGTACTGCCCCTGCTGCCCTCAGACACTGTTCAGAAGATATACAAGCAGCCAACAGGCATATGAAAAAAAAAAGCTCAACATGATTCGTCATTAGAGAAATGCAACTCAAAACGGCAATGAGATACCATCTCAGATCAGTCAGAATGGCTATTGTTAAAAAGTCAAAAAATAACAGATGCTGGCGAGGTTGCAGAGAAAAGGGAACGCTAGCCAGGCGCAGTGGCTCACTCCTGTAATCCCAGCACTTTGGGAGGCCAAAGCAGGTGGATCACTTGAGGTTGGAGTTCGAGACCAGCCCGGCCAACGTGAGGAAACCCATCTCCACTAAAAATACAAAAAATTAGCTGGGTGTCATGGCAGGTGCCTGTAATCCCAGCTACTTGGGAGGCTGAGGCAGGAGAATCACTTGAACCCGGGAGGCAGGGATTGCAGTGAACTGAGATCACACCACTGCACTCTAGCCTGGGTGACAGAGTGAGACTCCTTCAAAAGAAGAAGAAGAAGATGGAGAAGGAGAAGGAGGGGAAGGGGAAGGGGAAGGGGAAGAGGAAGAGGAAGAAGAAGAAGAGGAAGAAGAAGAAGATGAAGAGGAAGAGGAAGAAGAAGAAGAAAGAAAAGGGAACGGGAACACTTACACACTGCTGGTGGCAGTGTATATTAGTTCAGCCACCATAGACAGCAGTTTGGAGATTTCTCAAAGAACTTAAAGCAGAACTACCATTCAACCCAGCAATCCTATTACTTGGTATATACCCAAAGGAATGTAAATCATTCTACCATAAAGATACATGCACGTGTATGTTCATTGCAGCACTATTCATAATAGCAAAGACACGGAATCAACCCAAATGCCCATCAGTAGTAGACTGAATGAGAAAATGTAATACATATACACCATGGAATTAATGCAAATGCCCATCAACGACAGATTAGATAAAGAAAATGTGGTACATATACACTATGGAATGCTATGTAGTCATAACAAAGAACAAGATCATGTCTTTTGTGGGAACATGGATGGAGCTGGAGGCCATTATCCGTAGCAAACCAATGCAGGAACAGAAAACCAAATATCGCATGTTCTCCCTTGTAAGTGGGAGCTAAATGATGAGAACCTATGGGCACATAGAAGGGAATAACAGACACTGGAACTTACCTGAGGGTGGCGGGTGGGAGGCGGAAAAGAAGCAGGAAAAATAACTATTGAATACTAGGCTTAGCACCAGGATGACAAAATAATCTGTACAACAAACACCCGTGACACAAGTTTACCTATATAACAAAACTGCATGTGTACCCCTGAACCTAAAGTAAAAAAATTAAAAACAAAGTCACGGAGTCAACCTAAGCGTCCATCAATGGATGGATGGATAAAGAAAACATGATGTTACACAAAGTGGAATACTATTAGGCCATTCAAAAGAATGAAATCATGTCATTTGTAGCAACATGGATGGAACTGGAGATCATTATGTTAAGTGAAATAAGCCAGACAGAAAAAAGACAAATACTGCTTACATGGAGGTTAAAAAAGTTTATCTCATGGAGGTAGAAAATAGAATCATAGATACCAGAGGCTGGAAAGAGTGTGCATTGGAGGGTAGATGGAGAGTTTGGTCAATGTGTACAAACATACAATTAATTAGATAAAAGAAATAAGTTCTAATGCTTGATAGGAGAGTAGGGTATTATAGTTAGAAACAATGTATTGTATTTTTCAAAGTAGCTTGAAGAGAGGGCTTGATTGTTCCCAGCACATAGAAATGATAAACACTATGGTGATAGATACCCCAAATATGCTGACTTGATCATTAAACATTATATGCATGTAATGAATATTCACTATATGGAATTAATAACTTGGATTGCCCCTGCAAAAGAGACCCCTGGAGATACAGACTCTCCTGGATTACCAAGAACACTCAGATTGGTAATAATAGATTTCCTTTTCTTACAGGTCTTATGACAGGCCTTGTTAGGGAGGTAGTAATTGTCTTAGTCTACTTAGTTGGGCTGCCATAACAAAAATACCATAGATGGGTAGTTTAAACAAGATAAATTTAGTTTTGCAGCGTTCTGGAGGGTGGAAGTTCAAGATCCAGTTGCTAGCATGGTTCCTTTCTGGTGAGGGTTCTCTTCCTGGCTTACAGATGATCACCTGCCTTCTCATTATGTCCTCCCCTGGTTGGGGGGTAGGAGGGAGAGGAGAGGGCTCTCTAGTGTCTCTTCTTATAAGGGCACTAATTCTATCATGAGTGCCTCACCCTCATGACCTCATCTAAGCCTAAACAAACGTTCCAATCTCCAAATACTATCATTTGTGAGGATAGGGCTTCAACATTTGAATTTGAGGAAACACAATTCAGTCCACAGCAGTAAGGAAACTGATAGGGGAAAGTGGCAACATGGCAGGCAGGATTATTAGGGGATGCAATTGACTGAATAGAGGTCCTAATCACATTTTCTTCTAGATTTGTATATCTGTGGAGCTCACTGAAGAACTCTTATGTTTCCAATTTGTCAACTCCCAGCACTCCCTTCTCCATTCTACTACCCTCCCAAACTACTCTGTGATAAATCAAGGATTGTCATATTCTAAAGTGTTCCAGTGGGATTAAGTTCCATAGACAGGGAAGGAATTTCTTCGTGTTTAATAGATAAGAAATCTAATACCCATCGTAGGGAAGTAATATGCTCATAGTCTCACTGAAAACAGTATTTCAAGCCAGATTTGCAACACATAGTTCTTATCTTCCAGCAGAAAGCTTTTCCTTCTGAGTACTTGTCTATTTTCTGAATAGACCCAGGCCTCAGGTTGGTTATGAGATAATTCAACAGAGATTTATAGGCTGCTAAAATGCTGGGTCACTATAATCCATACTCTGTACTTCACTGTTATTTCCATCTTTCTGGATACTCTATCCCAGTAACTGAAAATTAGAAAGAGCCCCCCCGCCCCCAACCTTGTCCACCAACCTCCAAACATCATTAGGGAAGAAGTACACTGTGTACTTGTTCCCTTGGCACTTCAGGTGGCAAAATTTTATCCTTTCTCAGGCCAATTAAAAGTTTGCAAGCACTTTGTTCCCCTGCCAGATGTCTTTAAGGACAGCATGCTCACTAAGTCCCACATCACAATAAATATTACTTAACATAAACCAATAATTCCATAGCACATTTGAAAATATCAAGATTACTGCTGAGATTGAAACATTGACTAGAAAAGAGCCCCAATGATTTCCTGATTATGAAGCAATTATGGATGTGGAAACTGTCACCTTCCCAAAACTCAAGTCCTCCAGGAAGCCTTTCAGGATTAAAAACCCACCCAACATTGACTACTCAATTGCTCCACTTTGCATTCTATTGTTTGTCCTTGTTTAGTTGTTGCTTTGAAAACACTATTTTGGGATGCAAAGTTGTCAATGTGCATGTGTATGCTCTCTCCAACTAACTTGTGTGTTCCATATAGCTGCTTCTCAGTATAGTCTTGACTGCCTGTGCTTTATGTGTTCTAAATTTCATTTTCACACGTCTCTTTTCACTGATACAATAATCAGAAGTTGTGGGGAAGCGTAAGAACTAAGGTTTGACAAAATATAGCTCATGCAACAATTATCACATGCTGAATAGTAAAATGTGATAATTCTGCAACACTGGGAGCTAAATGGTTTAACTTTGATGCCCAAATATCTTGCTTCTAAATACCCTTTAATATTTCCCCATGTCCCAGTTTCTCCCTTATGTTGATGCCAACAAAACCTTAATAAAGTGATCATTGAGGTATGACCTCAGAATGAAAGAAAATATGATTCTTCTCAAGGACATCTACATATAAGAACTCTTTTATAGGAGATGGTAAGCAATGAACTTGATACGTGAGATTAGATGGAACAGGGATGCTGTAAATAATCTGGTCTTTGCTGTCCCACTCTTCCCAGCGTTTCCTTTCATTGTTGTTAAGGATGTTTGTGGGAGAAGAAGAGAAAAAAGTAAGAAGGGGCATCATTGGGCCCTTGGCTGCCCTCTGCCAACTGTGTGAGAATTGGAGGAGAGAGGAAACCTATAGGCTGCTTCTCTCGTTTAATTTCCTTTTCCCTAATCCTGAAGAAGAACTGCAATATTGTCTCCTTCTCTCATTAATGAAGCAATGAATAAGTGGATAGCCTGGTGGCCCACCTCAGAGAGGTTGCCAATGAAGCCGTAGAGATTGGCTTCAATTTAGTTGACAAGCTGTTAACTGTTTCTAGTGTTTTTCACAAACTTTTATTAGACAGATTACTTAAAGCTGTTTTATCCATTTTCTCCCTATTTTCTCATTTCTTGATCTCAAACAAGAGTGTACCTCCACCACTAACTCCAGGTGACCTCTCTTAGCTAAACACTCTTCTGTAATAAGCCCCTTACCCACACATACAACATAAGTGAACCGATTCGGCAGAATGTAATTTTATTGTCATGAACTCTCTTAGCTGGAAATTGGGAAACTTCATAAATTATATATCAAAACATATATACAAAATACACTGTATTCATTGAAAAGAAATTGTACTATTTCTACTACCCACCTTCAAGTCATATGCAATCACATTTCTGCCACAACATGCATAAATGTATCCGACTGGAAATCATAGAATTGTCAAATATCAGAGCAGGAAGGGAATGTAGAGATACTTTAGCCTAACCCTCTGATTTTACAGAGGATGAGGTGAATAACCAGAGAGAGGACTTTACAAAGGTCACTCAGGTAGTTGAGAACAGAAGTGAGACTAAAACCATGGGCATGTTTATGAGTCTCTGTGTCAAAACAAACATGTATTCAACCAAAAACTCAAGAACTACCAAATGAGGAAGCACCAATCTTTTCAAAGCAACAATGATCTCATTCATCATGTTTGAATGTCCCTTTTCCTTTCTGAACTGTTTTGCTGCTTGTTGTCAATTCCCAGGACACTTCCCTTCCCCTGCTTCTGAACAGCCCCCACAAATGAGCAATTCCTAAATGCATTTGCTATGACGTATGCAAAGGCTGCCACTCAGAGAAAAGGTCAGTGTCAGTGTCCTCTGTTTCCAAATATGCCTCTTTTTAAAAAATCAGGCATAGCAATACTGAATACCAATTGCCTAAAGATTCACAAATCTCCTCTAGGAAATTCCATGGCTCCTAAAGAAATGGCAAATCCAATGAAAGTTGTTATGTGATTTACCAAGCTTAAAAAGGAACATAAAAGGGGCATGAATAGACACCATTTTTCTACTGGCCTAGGGAATTGTGCTGACGGGTCTGCAAGAGTCAGACATGATGCCTCATTCCTCTGTCTTTATACTCAGCCATCTCTCTAGTGCCTTAGAATGTCAAGCAGGTCCCAGGCATGCTCTCAGGTCACGAGACATAAGGAGTCAGGTCTCTAGGGAGCCTCCAAAGAGAGAAGTGAAGACACTAAGGAAAAAAGTAATTATTTATGGCCATTTTGCTTTGTATTTCTGATGTTAGTCCTTTACTGGTACTTCTCAGTCTGCTCTGAATTCTGAATTTTCCACAACACAAAATAATACTTGCTGTTTTTTTTCAGATGCTACCAGACATCATTAATCAGATGGTTCACACAGACTTTCCCGTCATGAACACATCTTGCTAGTCTTACCTTCCACCACCCTCTTCTGTGCTATAGCCATACTGGACAATTCTAAGTTCCTGCATACATCTTGTACTTTGAGGCCTCAAAATTTCTACCACTGTATCTTTACAAATGATTTTTCTAATTCTAGAATGCCCCCAACCCTTTTATAATTCTTCAAGACTCAGTTCAAAAGTCATTTCCTCCATAAAGTCTTCCATGATCCCCTACTGCCACCCCAGATTAATTCTTCTATATATAATTTATATTCTCCTGTTAATTAAATTATTCACAAATTATTGAGTACCAATTATTTTTCAGGCACCGTGGTAAGCATTGGAGATACAGCAGAAGAAAGACATGGTCCCTATCCTCATACAATTTACAAAATAGTAGAAAAGATAAGTAGTTGACATAAATATTTTTTGTAAGAGATGTATAGGTGGCTATGGGATGTCACTGCAAGTGATCTAACCCAGTCTTGAGAGGTCAGAGAAAGTATACTTAAAGAGGGAGTATTTAAATTAAGACCTAAAGTCAGAACATGAGTTAGCAGATGAGGAGTTATTGCCTTCCAGACAGATAATACAGGCATAGAAAAAAACAATGAGGCAAGAAGAGACTTGAGGCTCTCAAAGAAATCAAAAGAAGGAGAAAGTAGCACAACATAAGGATTCAGAAGAAGACCAGGCATTATAGGCTTCTTTAATAATTGAGGATCTTTTGATTATTAAAAACTCAAAAACAACGGATGCTGGGGAGGTTGTGCAGAAAAAGGAACACTTTTAGACTGCTGGTGGGAGTGTAAATAGTTTCAACCATTGTGGAAGATGGTGTGGTGATTCCTCAAAGCCATAGAGGCAGAAATACCATTTGACCCAGCAACCCATTACTGGGTATGCCCAAAGGAATATAAATCATTCTATTATAAAGATACATGCCCGTGTATATTCATTGCAGCACTGCTCACAATAGCAAAGACATAGAATCAACCTAAATGCCCATCAATGATAGACTGGATAAAGAAAATGTGGTGCATATACACCATGGAATACTATGCAACCACAAAAAGAAATGAGATCATGTCCTTTGCAGGGACATGGATGGAGTTGGAAAACATTATCCTCAGTAAACTAATGCAGGAATGGAAAACCAAACATTGCATGTTCTCACTTACAGGTGGGAGCTTAACAATGAGAACACATGGACAAAGGGAGGGGGACAACACACACTGGGGCCTGTGGGAGGGGTAAGGGGAGGGACAGCATCAGGAAAAATAGCTAATGGATGCTGGGCTTAATACCTCGGTGATGGGATGATCTGTGTATCAAACCACCATGGCACACATTTACCTGTGTAACAAACCTGCACATCCTGCACATGTACTCCTAACTTAAAGTAAAAGTTGAAGAAGAAAAATAATGAAGGACCTTAAACTACAAGGAACAGGAAGTCACTGAAAAGCATTAGCATAGAGACTGTTTGGAAGGAAGAAAAGTACAAGCAGAAGCATCATTGGTGGCTTGGAATAGAATGATGGAGAAAAGTGACTACATTTGAGAGATATTAAAGATGGGGAATCTATAGGACTTAAATAATTGCATCTTAAGAAAGAAAAATGGGAGATGTCAAAAATGACAAAAATTGATAGTGCTATAATTCTCTGAGGCGAGGAAAAATTGAAGAGGGCCAAGATTGGTTTTAGGCAGTGGGATGGGTAGATAACAAGTTTGGTTTGGAAAATACTGAATTTGAGGTGCTTATGAGATATACAAGTGAAGATAACAGCAAATAGTAAATTAGGTGTATGGCTTTGAAGCTCAGAAGGGAGAGCTAAACCAGAGATAAGAAACTGAGAGTCGTCATCATAAATATGGTAATTGAAGTCATGAAAGTGGATAATTTTATTCTAAGGAGAGTAGAGTGAGCAAGGAAATCTCTTTGAAATCAAAACAAACATTTAAGAGTTATATAGAAGAGCCATGAAAAGAGGTAGAGATAGAATGGTAGAAGAGATAGAAGGAAAACCAGGGGAGTAGGGTTTGCAAAATCAAAGGAAAGAGAGTATATTAAGTAGGAGACTAATCATCTGAGGTAAATGCTGTTGAGTTGCCAAGAACGAAGAATTTAGCAATGTGAGTGTCATTGTGACCTTATCAAAAGCTATTTCAGTGAAGTTGTGTGGGGCAAGCGACAGATTGGAGTGGGTTGAAGTGAAGAAATGGAAACAGAAATGTAGACAATTCAAGAAATTTGTGTTTAGTGGTAGCAGTGCGATTGTTCAGTAACTGAGAGGGCTAAAGAATCCAGAGTGTTTGGTTTGTTTATTGGAAATACTAGAAGATGTTTAAAAGCCTAAGCAAGAACCCAGTAGAGAAATATTGGTTGAAGATATAGACAAGCAAGAAGTTAACTGATAGCATAAGTCTTTGGGGAAGGCAAAAGGGTATGGGATCTAGAATACAGGTGGAGGGATTGTCTTTTAGTAGAAGGAAGTATTTACCTCCTTGGTAACATGAAGGAAAAAGAGAATAGTCAAAATGTCTACGTCGAAATTTGGAGGTGGAATTGTCTCTAGATTTAGTGGTGGAATTTTGGAGGTAGAGTTGAGTAGGTGGTAAAGCAATTTGCTGAGATTGGAGGGAATGAGAATAAAATGGAATTTCGAGAAGATAATTTTTAGCCAAACTCTCTGGATGGAATTTTTTTTCTAGAACTCCCTCCTGATTATTAAGAGATAGTTTAATACAGTGGTTAAGAACCTAGAAGGCCTTGAGTAAATCACTTAACTTTTTTCTATCCTCAGTTTCTTCATTGTGAAAAAAGGATCATAATTTTACCTACCTCATAATTTTATAACAAAAATAAATTAAATGAGTTATTACACATGAAGGGCTTAAAACAGTGCCTGACAAATAATAAGAACTCTAGTGTTGCTTTCATTCTTTTTGTTTGTTTGTTTGTTTGTTTTAAGACAGAGTTTCGCTCTTGTTGCCCAGACTGGAGTGCAATGGTCTTGGTTCACTGCAACCTCCACCTCCCGGGTTCAAGCGATTCTCCTGCCTCAGCATCCCAAGTAGCTGGGAACAGGCACCTGCCACCATGCCCGACTAGTTTTTATATTTTTGGTAGAGACGGAGTTTCACCATGTTGGCCAGGCTGGTCTCGAACTCCTGACCTCAGGTGATCTGCCAGCCTCAGTCTCCCAAAGTGCTGGGATTAGAGGCATGAGCCACCGCACACAGTTGCTTTCATTCTTAATGCTCTCTAAATACTACCTGGATCAGTTTGCTATTGGATTACACGGAGATGCTAAAGATAAACTATTAGGTATAAAGGAGGGTGAAATTTTTCTTTGAATGTTGATGTTTTAGTTTTCTAACTAAAGTATAAATGTAACAGAGATATAAGGTTTGCTTTTATTCTTAGTTATATATATTTTTTACATCTCAGGAAATCAGTGAATACCAATATATCCCAGTAGAGAGGACTTGGTCCATAGAGGATGGAGTTGAGAGTTGTTTCTAATAAGGAGCCCTGAGGATTCTGTTCTAAGTCCTAGGGTGATTCTTTTTCCAAATTAAGGTGCAGAGACAACTTAAGCAGTTGAGGTTTTCAATCCTGTTCCAAACCTCTTCTCTGTCTTTTTCTGTATTAGAAGGGGGAAAGGTTTACATCCATAGCTGGGAAAATCAACAACGATTTTTTTAAGCCGAGGAAGTGAAACTGTTTCGTAGCTATTAGCTACAAATATTAGTACAAATAGCTATTAGCTACAAAACATCTGGAAAGTTCCATAGGAGGGAAACCTCAACCCCAAAATACAAACATTTGCTCCCCACATTCATTGCAAAAGTATTGTACCAACTTAGTGACCTGAGTATAAAGGTTGAAAGACTGAAGATAGACACACACTTAATTGTAAAAGATGGTGTAAGTTTGGGCAGAGTAGATGAGAACAATCAAATGAAACTAGCTGATATGGTGCCTTGAAGGTCGGATCAGGAATGTGGGCTGCCATACTTTGCTAACACAATCTACATTAATGAAAAGCCTAGATTACATGTACATAATAATATGCCACTTTATTATTTTCAGTACATTCTGTACAGACAAAATGGCTAAGTGTTGCCAAGCAGAGGTCCCACCAGACCTGATCCTGCCTGATTTATAATTAGCACATTTGTTTGTTAGTATGCAAATGAGTACTGCTATAGTTCTTAGAAAAAAAATGCGCCATTGAATAAGTGCAACATTCTTCCAGCAGTCTTGCTCTAACTATTCATTAGTGCTACCAACCTCTTTTATCATAGAAGGTACGAAGTAAAACAGCAAACTTGCAAAAGTATGTGAGTTTACACAATGTCAGTTTAGTGTTAGACAGGGAAGGCGGTATGAAGGCATGGCAGGCCTCTGTGTAAGTAGCCATTGTATAAAACGGATCTCACAGTAGCATATAAAACAATTTAGATAAGGTACAAAGTGGAATAAGTAAAGACAAACCTTCCCATTTGTAAGCCCATTTGCTCTAATTCGGATTTATACAGATATGGCAAAAACACCTTCAAGTTAAGATTCAAAGCCTAGCTCCACCACTTACTAGTTTTGCGACTTTGGCTGAGCATGATCTCATGTCCTAGAACATCAGTGATTCTCAACAAATATTATTTATTGACCCCCTCCTTCACATATCTGAAGACACAGTAGTACAGTAGCAATATAGCAAAGTAGTTCAGCAAGAGAGCTCTGAAATTAGACTGACTGAGCTCAGAATCCTGACTCTACTACACTGACTATATATCAATTTAATGAACTTATTCAGCCTCTTTAATCCTTGATTTCCTTATCTGTAAATTGAACGTCTTAGTAGTCCTACTTAACTCATAAGGTTGTGGTGAATATTTGATAAGGTAAGCCATGTAAAGCATTTAGCAGAATGCCTACAACATAGGAAGCCCTCAATAAACACCTAACTCTTAAAGTGTTAACCCTAAGCTTTCTTCATTTTGGTTTATGCCCAATGAACTCCCTACAAATGGTCTTGTTAAGGACACTAAGCCATACCTGTACGTTGCTTAATTCAGTGGATATTTTTATATTATTTTTCTGCACCATTTAATAGAGATAACTACTTTTTCCTTGTTGAAATGTGAAAACAAGGAAGATTTCAGGAAGAAGTGAAATTCATACATGATAAAATTTTGGATCAGATGCTGGAAGGGGATTATGGAGTCTCTGTCTCTGGAGCACTAAAAAGTGATCAGCAGTGTATTTGGGCACTCACATGCCCAAAGGCAGGGGCTGGTTCAGATCATCTCTGGAGATTTATTTTTGCCTTTAGGGTCTGTGATTCTCCTAAATTAGAGAATGATAGCAGCTACTATTTGTGCAGTAATAGCTAAAATGCAGGCCTGGGCATTTTACACGTGTCCTTGCAATCCTCACAAAACTCCTGTAAAGTAGATATTCTCCACACTTTAAAATTGATTAAATAGCCTTAGAAAAGCACAGATAACAATGTCATGAAGATAGTGAGCTATAATTCCAGAATACTCTTTTTTCATTTATTCACTCATTCTTGTATAAATCAATCAATATTTATTGATCACCTACTATGTGACAGGCACTGTCTTTAGTACTAATGTACAGCACTGAACATAAAAGATAAAATCCATGCCCTTATGCAACTTGTATTTTAGTAGGGGGATAATATGACCCAAGAGTTTCTGGTTCCAAGGCCTCATTCTGTTCTATAAGGTAGTATAATACACTGACAGGCTTTCATGTCATGTTACCATTTTACAATGAAGTTGAACTTTTTCCCCTTTTAGACACAGCAGAACCATGCACCAAGGAAATTGAACTACTATCTCTAAATTCTTTCTCCTGGGAATCACAACGAAGCCTAAAGAGCAGCAGTTTATCTTCATGCTGTTTCTATGCACGTATCTGGTCACTATGGTAAGAAATTTATTTATCATCCTGGCCGTTGTCAGTGATGCTCACCTCCATGGCCCCATATATTTCCTCCTTGCCAATCTATCTTTCACTAACGTCTGCATCACAACCACTACAGTCCCCAAAATCTTGGCAGATATTCAAAGCCAGAATTCAACCATATCCTTTGAAGGATGCCCTGTGCAAATGTAGTTTTAAATGTTCCTGGTGGATCTGGATAATTTTCTATTGGTAGACATGGCATATGATTGATACATTGCCATCTGTCACCCATTACACTATATGTGGTAGTACTGAGTCCCAAGAACTGTGCCCTGTTGGTTGTGACTCCATGGGTTATCTCCAACCTTGTCTCAATACTGCATCTCAGTCTGCTAAGCCACTTAACTTTCTGTGATTTCACATATCTTCTATGACCTGGAACCCATTTTAGGGCTTGCTTGCTCAGACACCCAAATCAACAACTTGATAATTACTGCCACTGGGGAAGTAGTTATCTTCATCCCCTTTACCTTCATTCTTGTCTCCTATGGCCTTATTGGCAGCACTATGCTTGGAGTTCCATCAGCCAAGGGGAAGTGGAAAACATACTCTACATGTGGTTCCCATCTCTCAGTTGTGTCCCAGGTCTTCTATGGGTTCATCATTGGAGTCTACTTTCTCTCCTTTTTTGCCTACTCAGCAGAAAGGGATGAGGTAGCTGCTATCATGTATACAACTGTAACTCACTTGATCAAATCATTTATCTGTAGTCTAAGGAACGAGGACATGAAAGGAGCACTGAGGAGACCACTCAGCAGACAAGGTTTTTCTGGAGATGGTGAGCCCTGCCATAGAGATTCTCGTATTAACCTTTTAGATTTGGATGAGCACAGAGAGGATCCAGAGTCTTAGGCTAGTGTGCTTCCTTGGCAGTTTCCTTCCCATCCATTTCCTGCCCCTAATCCAGACCCAAGACTCTAGATCACACTCATTTTCCCATTTAAAAAACACAACAACAAAACAAAACAAAATGCTCCTTTATTTCACAGTCTTCACCACTCACATACAGAACTTTCCCTGAATAAGCTCATGGTTGTATCGTGCTTAACAATTGTTCTCTATTTTTTAGTTTCTGTCTCCTCCCTCTACCAAACCCTACACGCTAGATTATAGATAAAGAAAGAAGGAAGGAAAGAAAAAAGGAAGGGAGGAACTGATGGTGATATCTCAAAATAGCTTTTAGATAATACCATGTCAAAGTTCACAACTTCCAACCTATAACTTAATTCTCACAATAACACTTTAAAGTAAATATTATACTGTTCCCACATACCAGGCAAGAAGAATGATGTACTAGAAGAATAAAAAATTAAGGTGAAAACAGTCATGTCACTTGTCTTACTCTGAGCCCTACTGAGGCTCCCCACCAAAGTCAAAGTTCTTCAGCATTGAAGATCCTCTATCACTTGGACCCACCTATATTTTCAGGAGTATGAATCATCACTCACTAACTCCCACCATCCTTGGTACATCCTACTTTCTAGCTACACTGAACGCTTTGTCATTCCTTGAGCAGTCTATGAATTTGCTATGAATTTTTAGTCTACATGTTATGTCCAGTCTCTGTTCCACTCTCTCTTCCTACAGACATTCAACACTTTCTTTAAGGCTCCATCTCAAGTGTTACGTCCTCTGTGAATTCTTCCATAATTCTCACACCTTTCTAGGTAAAATTACTTACTTTTCTCCTCTATAGCACTTTACTTTGTTATTATATAGCTTAGCAAATGAATTATAATTATCAGGATATGTATGGTGCTATCCAACATGCCCTGAGCTGTTTTGGGGAATGATGCAGAACTATGTTTTATTAATCTCTGTGGTTCTAGTCTGAGTATAATGCTGAGAACAGAGTGGGTGCTCAGTAAGATAAATTGAATTAAAAAGTTACCATTTTTCAGAATGAAAATATTAGCTTCCTTCAGAATGAAAATATTAGTTTCATTGCCTATCTGTTAAGTTATCCTAGATGAGAAATTAATGTCACTGTCCCACTGATATAATCCATGACTTAGTTATACTAACATCTGCCTCCCAGCTGCCCCTATTGGCCATATATCTAGGACACTCTGGGGTAAAACCTTTTGAGACAAGAGGCTAAGAGAGTGACATACTGGGTAGGTACAAGGAGTCCAAAATAATCAAGAGGCACAAAGAAAATAAGTTACAAAACATACACAAGAATAGAAGGGCTTGAGGTACATAAGGATTTTTGTATGACTATGGAAGTTAAGGCATGATACCAGGGCTCTTTTATGCCATATCTGTATAATATCCTAATGTTTGGTCGTGGAGGACATTTTAGGCTATTCATGCACCTGGTACCACAAAGATATATCCCACTGAGTTATACTGCCCAGGTTGAAAGAACCTGGCTCATTGTTTATGACATCTTTCAGGGCTGGATTCAGGGCTTTGTGATTACACAGGCACCACATTGGGTCTACCCAGTGCTACTCAAAGTGTAGTTTGCAGACCTACTCCAACCACACAACTATTTGTTATTGGCCAATAGAGATATTAGGTGTGACATAAGTTTAGAAACTGAGACTGAGCATTCAGAAACAGAGAGATTTCACTTTCCCTGAAATTTTTATTTTATAAAAGCATTCATCTATGAAAACTTGAAAATTTTAAAAAGCTAGTCATCTCATACAATTAGAGAAACACTGGATGATTCTTCTATTTATTCTTCTCCTCCTCCTCCTCCTCTTTCTCCTCCTTCTTTTTCTTGTCCTTCTCCTCCTCCTTCTCTCCTCCTCCTTGTTCTTCAAGATAAAACCTTAAGCAGGACTCTGCCTTATGAATGAGTTTTTAGCCAATTCAATCAGGATTTGATATGGCTTAGTTAATTTTAAAAGTCAATTAAAGCAAAGAGTCATTAAACCTCCTTACACACATACCCTTAATACTTTTTTCAGAATATGCTATCTTGACTTACTCCATGTAAAGATATATTCCTTAGCTAATCTTTGGATGTAGGGCCAAGACCTTTTCCTTGACTATGGGTCAACTGATTGAGTTCTGCATAACCATTTCTACATAAATCCCCCCCATAATATATTATTCAAAATGCATCAGCTTTGGCTTCCAGTTTCAATGTTTTAACAAGGGAAGCAAGAACTTAAAGACAATCACAAAGCAAGCTAAATGTTTAATCCTCCTTAGGTAGTTTTCAATTTTGTCTTCAATCTTTCACATCTAATTTAATACAATATTTTTAGTGACCTGCCTATTTTGAGTCTTTTCAATGCATGCAACTGTTTTCATAGAAATGACTTTCTTTCATCTTCATATTTTATTGTTTCATATAATTTTAATTAAACTTAATTTAGGTTTAATTAAAATTATGGGGGGTGGCTGGCTATATGGCTGAATAGGAACAGCTCTGGTCTGCAGCGAGATCAATGCAGAAGGTGAGTGATTTCTGCATTTCCTACTGAGGTACTCGGCTCATCTCATTGGGACTGGTTAGACAGTGGGTGCAGCCCACAGAGGGCAAGCTGAAGCAGGGTGGGGTGTCCCCTCACCTGGGAAGCACAAGGGGTCAGGGAATTCCTTCCCCTAGCCAAGGGAAGCCGTGAGGAACTGTGCCATGAGGAACGGTGCATTCCAGCCCAGATACTACACTTTTCCCATGGTCTTCACAAACTGCAGACCAGGAGATTCCCTCAGGTGCCTACACCACTAGGGCCCTGGTTTTCAGGCACAAAACTGGGTGGCCTTTTGGGCAGACACTGAGCTAGCTGCAGGAGTTTTTTTCATACCCCAGTGGTGCCTGGAATGCCAACAAGACAGAACCGTTCACTCCCCCGGAAAGGGGGCTGAAGCCAGGGAGCCAAGTGGTCTAGGTCAACAGATTCCATCCCTATGGAGCCTAGCAAGCTAAGATCCACTGGATTGAAATTCTCGCTGCCACCACAGCAGTCTGAAGTCGACCTGGGATGCTGGAGCTTGGTGGGGGGAGGGGTGACCTCCATTACTGAGGCTTGAGTAGGAGGTTTTCCCCTCACAGTGTAAAAAAAGCCAACAGGAAGTTCGAACTGGGTGGAGCCCATCACAGCTTGGCAAAGCCACTGTAGCCAGACTGCCTCTCTAGATTCCTCCTCTCTGGGCAGGGCATCCCTGAAGGAAAGGCAGCATCCCCAGTCAGGGGCTTATAGATAAAACTCCCATCTCCCTGGGACAGAGCACCTGGGGCAAGGGGCGGCTGAGGGCACAGCTTCAGCAGATTTAAATGTTCCTGCCTGCTGGCACTGAAGAGGGAAGTGGATCTCCCAGCACAGTGCTTGAGCTCTGCTAAGGGACAGACTGCCTCCTCAAGTGGGTCCCTGACTCCCGTGACTCCTGACTGGGAGACAGCTCACATCAGGGGTCGACAGACACCTCATAGAGGAGAGCTCTGGCTGGCATCTGGCGGGTGCCCCTCTGGAACGAAGCTTTCAAAGGGAGGAACAAGCAGCAGTCTTTGCTGTTCTGCAGCCTCCGCTGGTGATATCCAGGCCAACAGTGTCTGGAGTGGACCTCCAGTAAACTCCAGCAGACCAGCAGCAGAGGGGCCTGACTGTTAGAAGGAAAACTAACAAACAGAAAGGAATAGTACCAACATCAACAAAAATGATGTCCACACGAAAAGCTCATATGAAGGTCACCAAATCAAAGACCAAAGGTAGATAAATCCACGATGAGGAAAAACCAGTGCAAAAAGGCTGAAAATTCCAAAAACGAGAATGCCTCTCTTCCTCCAAACGATCACAACTCTTCGCCAGCAAGGAAACAAAACTGGACAGAGAATCAGCTTGACGAATTCACAGAAGTAGGCTTCCGAAGGTGGGTAATAACAAATTCCTCTGAGCTAAAGGTGCATGTTCTAACCCAATGCAAGGAAGCCAAGAACCTTGAAAAAAAGGTTAGAGGAACTGCTAACTAGAATAACCAGTTTAGAGAAGAACATAAATGACCTGATGGAGCTGAAGAACACAGCACGAGGACTTCGTGAAGCATAAACAAGTATCAATAGCCAAATCAATCAAGTGGAAGAAAGGATGTCAGAGATTGAAAATCAACTTAAGGAAATAAAGCATGAAGACAAGATTAGAGAAAAAATAATGAAAAAGAATGAATAAAGCCTCCAAGAAATTTGGGACTGTGAAAAGACCAAACCTACGTTTGATTTGCGTACCTGTAAGTGATGGAGGGAATGGAACCAAGTTGGAAAACACTCTCCAGGATATTATCCAGGAGAACTTCCCCGACCTAGCAAGACAGGCCAACCTTCAAATTCAGGAAATACAGAGAACACCACAAATATACTCCTCGAGAAGAGCAACCCCAAGACACATAATCGTCAGATTCACCAAGGCTGAAATGAAGGAAAAAATGTTAAGGGCAGCCAGAGAGAAAGGTCGGGTTAACCACAAAGGGAAGCCCATCAGACTAACAGCAGATCTCTCTGCAGAAACCCTACAAGCCAGAAGAGAGTGGGGGGCAATATTCAACGTTTTTTAAAAAAAGAATTTTCAACCCAGGATTTCATATCCAGCCAAACTAAGCTTCATAAGTGAAGGAGAAATAAAATCCTTTACAGACAAGCAAATGCTGAGAGATTTTGTCACCACCAGGCCTGTCTTACAAAAGCTCCTGAAGGAAGCACTAAATATGGAAAGGAAAAACCGGTACCAGCCACTGCAAAAACCTACCAAATTGTAAAGACCATCAACACTATGAAGAAACTCCATCAACTAACAGCATCCTAATGACAGGATCAAATTCACACATAAAAATATTACCCTTAAATGTAAATGGGCTAAGTGTCCCAGTTAAAAGACACAGACTGGCAAACTGGATAGAGTCAAGACCCATTGGTGTGCTGTATTCAGGGGACCCATCTCACATTCAAAGACACACATAGGCTCAAAATAAAGGGAAGGAGGAATATATACCAAGCAAATGAAAAGGAAAAAAAAACCACAACAGGGGTTGCAATACTAGTCTCTGATAAAACAGACTTTAAACCAAGAAAGATCAAAAAAGACAAAGAAGGGCATTACGTAATGGTAAAGGGATCAATGCAACAAGAAGAACTAACTATCCTAAATATGTATGCACCCAATACAGGAGCACCCAGATTCATAAAGCAAGTTCTTAGAGACATACAAAGAGACTTAGACTCCCACACAATAATAGTGGGAGACTTTAACACCCCACTGTCAAAAATGGACAGATCAATGAGACAGAAAATTAACAAAGGTATTCAGGACTTGAGCTCAGCTCTGGACCAAGCAGAACTAATAGACATCTACAGAACTCCTCACCCCAAATCAACAGAATATACATTCTTCTCAGCATCACATCACACTTATGCTAAAGTTGACCACATAATTAAAAGTAAAACACTCCTCAGCAAATGCAAAAGAACAGAAATCATAACAAACAGTCTCTCAGACTACAGTGCAATCAAATTACAACTCAGGATTAAGAAACTCACTCAAAACCGCACAACTACATGGAAACTGAACAACCTGCTCCTGAATGACTACTGGGCACAGAACGAAATAAAGGCAGAAATAAATAAGTTCTTTGAAACCGATGAGAACAAAGACACAATGTACAAGAATCTCTGGGACACAGCTAAAGCAGGGTTTAGAGGGAAATTTATAGCATTAAATGCCCACAGGAGGAAGCAGGAAAGCTATAAAACTGAAACCTTAACATCACAATTAAAAGAACAAGAGAAACAAGAGCAAAGAAATTCAAAAGCTAGCACAAGATGAGAAATAACTAAGATCAGAGCAGAACTGAAGGAGACAGAGACACGAAAAACTCTTCAAAAAAATCAGTGAATCCAGGAGATGTTTTTTTGAAAAGATTAACAAAATGGATAGACTATTAGCCAGACTAATAAAGAAGAAAAAAGAGAAGAATCAAATAGATACCAAAAAATATGATAAAGAGATATCACCACTGATCCCACAGAAATACAAACTACCATCAGAGAATAGTATAAACACCTCTATAAAAATAAACTAGAAAATCTAGAAGAAATGGATAAATTCCTGGACACATACACCCTCCCAAGACTAAACCAGGAAGAATTAGAAACCCTGAATAGACCAATAACAAGTTCTGAAATTGACACAGTAATTAGTAGCCTATCAACCAAAAAAAGCCTAGGACCAGAAGGATTCACAGCCGAATTCTACCAGAGGTACAAAGAGGAGCTGGTACCATTCCTTCTGAAACTATTCCAATCAATAGAAAAAGAGGGAATCCTCCCTCACTCATTTTATGAGGCCAGCATCATCCAGATACCAAAACCTGGCAGAGACACAACAAAATAAGAAAATTTCAGGCCAATATCCCTGATGAACATCAATGCGAAAATCGTCAATAAAAAACTGGCAAGCCAAATCCAGCAGCACATCAAAAACCTTATCCACCACGATCAAGTCGGCTTCATCCCTGGGAAGCAAGGCTGGTTCAATATACACAAATCAATAAACGTAATCAATCACAAAAACACAACTAATAACAAAAATTACATGATTATCTCAATAGATGTAGAAAAGGCCTTCAATAAAATTCAACAGCCCTTCATGCTGAAAACTCTCAATAAACTAGGTATTGATGGAATGTATCTCAAAATAATAAGAGCTATTTATGACAAACCCACAGCCAAGATCATATTGAGTGGGCAAAAGTTGGAAGCATTCCCTTTGAACACTGGCACAAGAAAAGGATGCCCTCTCTCACTACTCCTGTTCAACACAGTATTAGAAGTTCTGGCCAGGGCAATCAGGCAAGAGAAAGTAATAAAGGGCATTTAAATAGGAAGAAAGGAAGTCAAATTTTCTCTGTTTGCAGATGACATGGTTGTATATTTAGAAAACCCTATCGTCTCAGCCCCAAATCTCTTAAAGCTGATAAGTAACTTCAGCAAAATCTCAGGATACAAAATCAATATTCAAAACTCACAAGCATTCCTATACGCCAATAATAGACAAACAGAGAGCCAAATCATGAGTGAACTCCCATTCACAATTGCTACAAAGAGAATAAAATACCTAGGGATCCAACTTACAAGGGATGTGAAGGACCTCTTCAAGGAGAACTACAAACCACTCCTCAAGGAAATAAGGACACAAACAAATGGAAGAACATTCCATGCTCATGGATAGGAAGAATCAATATTGTGAAAATGGCCATACTGCCCAAAGTAATTTATAGATTCAATGCTATCCCCATCAAGCTACCATTGACCTTCTTCACACAATTAGAAAAAACTACTTTAAATTTCATATGGAACCAAAAAAGAGCCCATATAGCCAAGAAAATCCTAAAAATCCTAAGCAAACAGAACAAAGCTGGAGGCATCACAGTACCTGACTTCAAACTATACAAGGCTACAGTAATCAAAACAGCATGGCACTGGTACCAAGACAGAGATATAGACCAATGGAACAGAACAAAGGCCTCAGAAATAGCTCCACACATCTACAACCATCTGATCTTTGACAAACCTGACAAAAACAAGAAATGGGGAAAGGATTCCCTATGTAATAAACGGTGTCGGGAAAACTGGCTAGCCGTATGCAGAAAACTGAAACTGGACCCCTTCCTACACCTTATACAAAAATTAACTCAAGATGGCTTAAAGATTTAAACCTAAGATCCAAAACCATAAAAACCCTAGAAGAAAACCTAGGCAATACCATTCAGGACATAAGCATGGACAAAGACTTCATGACTAAAACACCAAAAGCAATGGCAACAAAAGCCAAAATTGACAAATGGGATCTAATTAAACTAAAGAGCTTCTGCACAGCAAAAGAAACTATCATCAGAGTGAATAGGCAGCCTACAGAATGGGAGAAAATTTTTGCAATCTATCCATCTGACAAAGGGCTAACATCCAGAATCTATAAGAAACTTAAACAAATTTACAAGAAAAAAAAAACCTGTCAAAAAGTGGGCAAAGGATATGAACAGAGACTTCTCAAAAGAAGACATTTATGTGGCCAAAGAAACATGAAAAAAAGCTCATCATCACTGCTCATTAGAGAAATGCAAGTCAAAATCACAATGAGATACCATCTCACGCCCGTTAGAAGGGTGATCTTTATAAAGTCAGGAAACAACAGATGCTGGAGAGGATGTGGAGAAATAGGAATGCTTTTACACTGTTGGTGGCAGTGTAAATTAGTTCAACCATCGTGGAAGACAGTGTGGTGATTCCTCAAGGATCTAGAACCAGAAATACCATTTGACCCAGCAATCCCATTACTGGGTATATACCCAAAGGATTATAAATCATTCTACTATAAAGACACATGCACACATATGTTTATTGCAGCAGTATTAACAATAGCAAAGACTTGGAACCAACCCAAATGCCCATCAATGATAGATGGATAAAGAAAATGTGGCACATATACACCATGGAATACTATGCAGCCATAAAAAAGGATGAGTTCATGTCCTTTGCAGGGACATGGATGAAGCTGGAAACCATCATTCTCAGCAAACTAACACAGGAATAGAAAACCAAACACCACATGTTCTCCCTCATAAGTGGGAGTTGAACAATGAGAACGCATGGACACAAGGAGGGGAACATCACACACTGGGACCTGTTGGAAGGTGGGGGGCTAGGGGAGGGATAGCATTAGGAGAAATACCTAATGTAGATGACGGGTTGATGGGTGCAGCAAACCACCATGGCACGTGTATACCTATGTAACAAAACTGCACGTTCTGCACATGTATCCCAGAACTTAAAGTATAATATTAAAAAAAAAATAAATTTTAAAAAATAAAATAAAATTATGATTAAAAAACAAATGCAAGTAACAAAAACAGGTTTTGGGAAAAACACAATTGTTACTTTGTAAAGTAAGACAGGATTGGTGGCATAGGACCATAATGATGTGGGCATATTAGAGAATAGCCAACAGGCTGGACGCAGTGGCTCATGCTTTTAATCCCAGCAATTTGGGAGGCTGAGGTGGGATGATTGCTTGAAGCAAGAGTTTGAGACCAGCCTGGGCAACATGATGAGACCCCATAGCTACAAAAAATAATAAAAAAAAAATAGCCAGGTGTGGTGGCAGACACCTATGGTCCCAGATACTTGGGAGGCTGAGGTGGGAGGATTGCTTGATCCCAGGAAGTCAGGGCTGCAGTGAGCTGTAATCATGCCACTGCACTCCAGCCTGGGCAACATGGCAAGTCCCTGTCTCAGAAGAGAGAGAGAGACTAGCCAACTAGTTACAATTATTCATTGGGGTATTGCCACTGGCCTGAAAATTTTGCACAGAGAATGGATAGTGTCTTTAATTTAGAGCATTTACATGAAGATCAGTTAAGGGAAAAGTTAGTGCATATTAAAAAGATAGAAGCAGAGCTGTTGTGATTAAACCTGAGGTAAGGGACCTAGGCGCCTGCCCTTTAGTCTACTCCTCACTTTAACTTTGGTCATATGTAGAAATTTGGTCTCTAATAGGATGCAAGAATTTATACTAGTGACGACTACAGGTTGCCCATGCCCTAAGGAAGATCTCCTCTCCTCCCTAGCCCCTTCTGAACTACTCAAGATTCTTGTTGTAGGACAAACATATGCAGTTTCTAAACTCACTCACCAAGTTGATGACAGACAAGCAAAAATAAAGGTATACAAAAAAGGAAGTAAAGAGGTGGACTGTTGCCATGCCAAGAAAATAAGATTTCAGTTCCCAGGACCTATCATAAGGCCAGAAGAGGCCAGAGCAGATCGTGTTCAGCCTAAGATGTCGTTGAGATGACAGAAAATCCTTTTCTGTAGTGCCTGTATTGCAAATGGAAATACCAAAGAAAAGGCCCTGCCTCTATGCTGCTGATTTTGCCATTTTGGAGGGAAGGGAGCATTTCTGAACATGTGGCTTCCAGAAGACAGAGACTATATCTTCTTTATTTCTGAGGCCCTACTCTCCATCCCAGACCTTTTCACAGAGTAGGGGCTAAAACTACTTATGAAATGAATGAATAAAAATTTGCCCTTAAGTCCAAGATCTTGGGCAGAATTATGCCTGATCTGGAATTTTAGATAAATCAGTCACCTGATCCCAAAATATCTGGATCTTCAGTAGATCTGATTGCATATTCCATAGCCAGAACAAATTCATTTATAGATTAAGCCAACAGTTGCCTACAGCATGTAATTTGAGATTCCTCAAAAATATAAAAAAGAAACATCTGACATACTTATGCGATTTTGTATGAAGAAATGAGGAAACTCGATGCCTTTATTACAGATGTATCTGCTCATGATGCTCTCAACACCAGATAAGGAAGATAGCTCCTGTCCCTGGGAGCTTACAGTGTAATGTAGTCTTCTATACACCATTTAGCAACCAAAGAAAGAAACACATAAATACATTGAAAAATGAATGATGCTTTTGCATTTTGAATGAGAACAGAATGAAATGCCTAATGGAAATTACGGAGAAGCAGTTTTTGTAGGGTAAATTGATAGACACAGTATCCGACAGACCTCGTTTTAATTCTTAATTCTTTATTTCTCAATCCAATTTTTACCTGTATGACCTAGGGCAAATCATTTCATTTATTTGGTCCTCAATTTCTACATGTGAAAAGTGAGGTTAATAATAACTATCTCAATGATTTGTTTTATAGACTAAGTAAAATATTGGGTATAAAGTGCCTGTCACATAATACATTCTTATTACGTGTGAGCTTCCCTCTCTGTTTCCTTCCTTTCTTCTTTACATGTTTAGATGCTGAAGGTCCAAAAGGACATTACCTATATTGCAAGTCATCTGGAAGTTTACCTCAAGAAGGATAGGGATTTAAAACGCTGTCCAAAAGAAGTAAAGAAAATAATTGGAAAATAAATACAGATGTGGGAAAAACTAAAAGAGTATGAGAAATCAAAGGAAAATTTCAGTTCAAAGTAATATACTTATGTATCAAACATTTTAAAAAATAATGTTTCTTAAGCATCTTCTTGTGTAGTTCTTACGAAGACTGGCCTTGAACTTTATAAAGGAGCATTTTCTTTCTTTTTTTTGGGTTTTGAATTTTTTTATTATTATACTTTAAGTTCTAGGGTACATGTGCACAACTTGCAGGTTTGTTACATATGTATACATATGCCATGTTGGTGTGCTGCACCCATTAACTCGTCATTTACATTAGGTATATCTCCTAATGCTCTCCCTCCCCCCTCCCCCAACCCCACAACAGGCCCCAGTGTGTGATGTTCCCCTTCCTGTGTCCAAGTGTTCTCATTGTTCAATTCCCACCTATGAGTGAGAACATGCGGTGTTTGGTTTTTTGTCCTTGCGATAGTTTGCTGAGAATGATGGTTTCCAGCTTCATCCGTGTCCCTACAAAGGACATGAACTCATCAAAAGGAGCATTTTCAAGAAAACAAATCACTTGCATTTTTATTAAACAATAGATAATGGGGCTTAACAAAAGAATTCTTACCATGTAGAAAATGGATACAGTCTGGTCTTGGTCCAGAAAATAGTTGGAAGAATGTCACATATATAAATATAATGTCCCCATAGAAGAGAATGATAGCAGTTAGATGTGAAGAAAAAGCAAGAAAACCTTTGGATTCGACTACAACTGAGAAGATCCTCAAGAAAGTGACAATGATGAACATGTGGGAGACAAGGATGACTGGTCAAGAGCTCATCCAAATGAAGCACCCAGTGAAAAAGAACAAATAATTCATTATGTAGGTGCCTGAGCAGGAGAGGACCAAGAGTGGGAAACTGTCACCAAAAAAGCTGGTGATGGTTTGAACTTACAAAAGGCAAATATAGAGATTGAACCTCCTAAAAACATAGTATGGATAACTCCATGCCCGTAACATGAAGCCACTAACTGGATACAACAAACTTGGGACATAGTGACAGGATAGAGCATGGGTTGTCTGATTGGCATATAAATGTCCTTGCCCAGGGAGGCTAAAAGATTGCATTCAGTAGTCACAAAGAACAAAAATACCATCATTTGTATCACACAATAGGAGAAGGAAATTGTCTCTGCCAAAAATTTCACCAGTGCCTTGGAGACTGTGGCTGGGAACAAACAGAAATGTCTGAAGATAATTTTTCAACCCCCACTCTCTCAACACCCTCCCCCATTTTGGAGTCACCAGTGTCTATTATTTCCATTTTATGTCCATGTGTACCCATTGTTTAGCTCCTTGAATCCATAATAGAACATATATTTTGAAATATAATAATATAATTTCAAAAAAACTAAAAAATAAATCTATGAAGGATAAACTTTAGAGGACAAAGTACATGGTGGTATGGAAATGGGACTAACTCTGATAAAGATCAGGAAGCCAGTTTCTTACAAACAGGACTGCATAACTATTCATAACAGCAAAGATATGGCATCAACCCAAATGCCCATCAATGATAGACTGGATAAAGAAAATGTGGTAAATATACACCATGGAATACTATGCAGCCATAAAAAGGAACAAGATCATGTTCTTTGCAGGGACGTGGATGGAGCTGGAAGCCATTATCCTCAGCAAACTAACACAGGAAGAGAAAACCAAACACCATGTGTTCTCACTTATAAGTGGGAACTAAACAATGAGAACACATGGACACAGAGTGGGGAACAACGCACACTGGGGTCTGGGCAGAGGCAGGGGAAGGAAGATAATCAGGATAAATAGCTAATGCATGCAGGGCTTAATACCTAAGCGATGGGTTAATAGGTGCAGCAAACCACCATGGCACGTTTACCTATGTAACAAATCTGCGTGTACTGCACATGTATCCCAGAACTTAAAAGAAAATAAATTTTTTAAAACAAAGAAAAATAAAAGTCATCTTAGTGCACAGTTATACAGGAGGCGTAGTCATTAAAATTTTGGCAACAAATGATCGAAGAATACAACTCATAAGAGAGTATATATAAGAACCCAGAAATGCTCTGCACTTCTATAGCAGTAAATTTCAATGTTTCTAGACATGAAAAATACTTTTTCTTTCTCTTTTTGAGACAGGATCTCACTCTGTCACCCAGGCTGGATTACAGTGCAGCCTCGACTTCCTGGGTTCAAATGATCCTTTCTCCTCAGTCACCTGAGTAGCTGGGACTACAGGCGCTCATGACCACACCCAGCTAATTTTAAAAAATTATTTTTTGTAGAAATGCAGCCGCACCATGATGCCCAAGTTCGTCTCGAACTCTTGAGCTCAAGGGATTCTCCCACAGAAAAATAACTGCATATACCAAGATAAATGCCCAAAGGGGATCACTTTTATTTGTGGATCGTATGTGATTCCAGATGAAACAAATTTTGTCATCAAATTTTATTAGCAAACTGTGATTCTTTAGTGCATCCCTGATCACAACTGACACATCTTATTAGCTCAACAGAAGAATGTTCCATTGGTAAAAATAACAACAGTTAGAATTTCTGTACACACACAGTAGTCAGTGGAGATATGGAGTTATTACCTTGGAATATGGAGTGTTAAATACAAGAATGCAAGTCCTTATTTTTAGAAGCCTGGAGCACAGACCTTCCTTCAGATCTCATCCGGGAAAACAGTGATTAACCTGGTATGTGACGTCAGCCAGATCATTTCATTGTCCCAATACATTAACTCCATAGCCTCTCACTACTCCTACATAGAACATAGCCTGATATTTTGTATGCAGTAGATGCTTTGAGACATTTTCATACTCTTTAGTTATGCAACAACTTTGAAGAAAATAACCCAAAAAATAACCCAAAAGAAGGAAATAGTGTTTAGAACAAAGGCATTAGTTGTGAAGGTCACTGCATTTTCTATATTTTGTATAGAAATACACTGTATTTTGTATATTTCAATATGTAGTTACGAGTGTTTGGCTTCTGAAGTTCATTAACTCATTCTATGACCTAGGACCTTGGCTACGCCATGCAATGTTTTATAAACTGATGACACAGGTATGAAATATATAATTCCTGTCCTGAATGAGCCCACAGGTTAAAGGTGAAGATAGTCTCAATAAAGGGTAAGAAGTACATGTAGGGAACTGAGTACTGAGTCCAGATAAACGCTGAATACATCTACAGCTCCTGGGTGGGACTTTGGGACCCAGTGACTTAAGACTCCTCAAGATCTCAAGCTGATATTCTCAGTGCTTTGGAAGGTACCATTTTGAGACAAAGTATTATATCTGCTAATTCAACAATACCATAGAATTGAAATTCCCAATGTCCTCTAAGATCTTGTCTCACTTTGCTTTCCTAGACAGTCAGTACCCTACTTACTTATGCTGACATCTTACACTTTCCAAAGATGCGAACTTGCTTAAAATTAGGCATTTCTTGCACACCCAAAGAAAGTGTCCTTCAAGCACTCAGCACTCACTTGTGTGCTTTTTTTAGTAATACAGGCAGTGATAGGAACACAAAGCAATGGAGATGAACCAATAATCCAGGACAGAGAAATTGCTTACATTCCCGGGAGGGGAGCACAAAACTAAGAAAAAAAAATATATATGTTCACTTTACATTTCACAGTCATTAAAGAAATTTTTGCTAATACTATCAAGGCAGGTCAATTAATTTAAACATGCCTTTGAAAATGGTATTTTATAATGTTATTTGAAATGAAGGAGATAAAAATGCTTGATCTGAAACCTTACATGTCAATTACAGAAAGCTCACCTTAGACTCTAGTATTTACAAGAGAAGTTCTTAACCATGGTTTCTCATCTGAATCTCATATGTTGATAGTGGAAACCCATGCAAAATCCACTTAGCCAGAACCTCTGCATGTAGGCCCTCATTACATGCTTTTTTGGTTTGAGAGGTAATCAACTTTATTGAAGTATAATTATCATCTAAAAATGCACCCAATTTAAGTGAAAGTTCAAGGAGTAGGGACAAATATATACGCAATTAAATATAGAACATTTCCACAACCCCAGAAAGTTCTCTTCTGTCCCATTTGAGTCAATTCATCCCATTTTTGGTGATAGACAGTCACTGATCTGCTGTCTGTCACTATAAATCAGTTTGCGTCAAATTTCATATCAGTGAATGAATTCATATAGTACCTAGTACGTATGATCTTTTAAAGTATCCATGAGTGATTCTGATGGAGTCAATGTTGGGAACCACTGATATAGAGGCTCCATAAAGGACAGAATGAAAGATGACCATCATCAGCTGAATATAAACCAAAAGGTTTAGATTCTAGAGCATGTGTTTAAATCATGCTTACAAAATTCCTATAGTTCAAAACTGAGGTCCATGAAAATTTTTTGGATGAAGATTAAGATTGATATTAAATTACAGTTTGGAATCCTGTTACATGTCTATAGCTACATAGCTAAGTGAAACACTTGTCTCTCAGATCCACTGTCAAATCCAAAACCCCCCTCTTTTAAATTTTGCCTCAAAGTGAAGTTAACCAGATACCAAAGCATATTATTTAGCAGTGTGAGTCTACAGTGTGAAAGAGGAATGAGGACTGGGGCTGAGGAAGCATTTTAATAAACTTGACCATGAATACCATAATAGGGCTTATTGGCATTACCTGAATCAGTACGTATGTACACAAGACCAATGACTCGTTGTTATGGAGCAATGGTCTGGACTTTGCCACTATTTCCATGACTGTCTTCTCCTTTGTTCTCAAGATTCTCCATTTGCAAAATAAGGAGCTTAAACCATATACTTTCAAAGGCGGCCTCTGACCTCAACATTCTAGGGTTCTATTTTAGTGAATTTGTCAATGAAAATATTGCTTAACACCAATGCTTAATGTTAGTCTGCAACATTTGTAAGAGTAAGCTAAACAAAAATCTCATAGGAAGAGTTTGTGTATTAAGGTTATTCCAGGATGACCACAACATTTGAGTCAGGAATAAGACCTTAAAATGGACTCTTTCTTACAGAGCTAAATGTGTTTAAACATTATGTGGTGTATTATTTTAATATTCTTTTGGGAGTGAGACAGAAAGCCAAAAAAGAAAGCCCCTGACCCAGGTCCTTCTTGTTCTCTGTTCCAAAGAGGAACCCAGTGACATCATGTCCATATCTTCAACTTTATCTGAAGAAATTGTACCATCAGGCAGTTACCTTGGCTTTACATCTTTTCCTTGTTACCATGAAAAAATAAGGAAAGGTCTACAGAAATAATGTTAGTTCAACGTTTTGAATGTGTATAGGCAAGAGCATTTTTCTCTTTTCTCCATAGTGAAGCATAGTGAACCACTTACATAATAAACATTTTACACCTAAATCCAGATTAATTTAATACAGATCTTCTTATTCAGTAATTCACTGGGTCATAAAATTTGCTTATTTAAAAAAAGTCTATGTAACCTAAAAAACTATGCCTATATTTAGGCAACCATCTCAGAGATGTGAGTTCAGAGTAAAAGAAGGGGCTAATCTAGAGAATTTGGCCAGCTTTTGGGGGAAAAAATCTCATGTGTGCTTAAGTCACAATGTAAAAAATGCATTTCAATGATAGTGGTATTACAACATTTAACTGTATTCATACTGATGAGAATATCTCATAACTATCAAAATGAAAAAAACATTTTGTGGAATACATCTCAAAAATGCTTTGTGGAAAAACAGTAAAATTTGATGCCATTGAAAACTGTTGGAAATACGATAAATATGTATAAATCTAACTTGTTAGGATATTAAATACCTGAAATGCAGGGAATTCAGAAACACTTGTTGTGAAATAAGACTTCCCAAGTAAAAGGACATCAAAAATATCACAGAAGGTTAATTATAAACATGGACACCTCCCCACATGTATGGAATGTGAACCAAAAGATTAAGGGCAGCTTCCACTCATATACGAAAAAAGAACAAGTCATGCATTTAAGCTTAAAGAACACCCCAATTAAAGACACAATTGAAAAACAAATGTATACATGAAGGGAAAATAAGGCCCCTAAGGAAGAGGAATTGGAAGAAGGGGACAAGGCAAGAGGATGAAAGTGCTCGGCGCTGGTCCCAGGTAAAGTTATGACTCTGGGCAGGTGGTCTGAGGATTGCCCATTTGCAGCTCCATACCCATTTCCCTCTGACATCTCTCCCTGCCCACTCAGGCTCCTGCTCTGACCCTAGCGAAACCCTGCTTTTGGGTGAAAACCTCTAGATCATGCTCACCACAGTACAAAAACTAATCCAGCTCCATGGGCTCCTGGGAGTGGCTGGGGCTCAGCAGGGGAGAAGGGGAGGAAGATGGTGTGCCTCTTCATGGCTATCACACCAGTGAGTTCACTTAAAGGAGTCTGGTGCCCCTGGAGAAGTTGCTGCATGATGCCTCCCCTCTCTTCCTAGATCTGAGTGGGGCTGTGCCTGGTGATGGCCCATCTCTGAAAAAAATGTACTGTTGAGAACAAGCACCAGTTTTCTGGCTACGCTAACAAGAGCTAAGTGACGCAGTGGACAAAGCAATGATGCTGTTCCTGGCTCAATCTCTCTCTTTGACAATGATAATTTGCCACATCAACTTACCTTCCCAGACACAAAGCATCAGAGGATTAGCTATTAAAAGAAAGACATTTTCTCGCTCATTACAGCCTGCAATGTAAAATGTCCAGAAATACAAGGAGTCCTGTTTTCACCATTAAAGTAGAAATTATTTCCGGCAGCTTTGGGAGAAAATGCAATTATTTTCCTTCCTGTCACAGTGTTTCCAAACTCACCTAGAGATGAGAGCACCCTATTAAAATGGACTCATTGTTCGAATGATGCCAGTGAATGCGCTTCTCCGACCTGGGGGTGGGAGACTGGCCCCTGAGTCCTCACCCCTTGGGATTCAGGGTCACTAAGGGCAGAGGTAATTAGACAGTGCTGAGCCACTGCCACTTACATGCTAGTCACAGGAAGAGGAAACTTTTCAAGGAAGAAAGTGCTGTTCAGGTAGAGCCCACCCATTTTGCTAATAGCCAGAGCTCACTTTGCCAGTTTGCTGCAGACTTTTTTGGTTGCTCTGTTCCTGGAAGTCCAGTGACTCCCTGCCCCTTGTGAAACCTCACAGTTTGAATCTGCTTAGCCACGGGTCTTTCTCCACTTGCCTGTTGCCACAGGGAAAGAAAGACACCCCTAACTCCATCTGCACTGAAACTGAGCTCATTGGCTTTGGGCAGAGCTCTCAACCAACTTGGCTGTTAAGCAAAGTTGCTCGAGGTGGCAGGTTGCTTCCCTGCAGGGTCCACTAGACTTTGTTCTTGTCACTGGGCTGGTCACAGTCTTAGTTCCTGACCCAGGTCATCTTGTTCTCTGTTCCTAAGAGGAACCCAGTCAGATCATGTCCCTATCTCAGTACAATCTCCTTCTCCGAAGTCAACATTCTGAAGATGACTTCGGAGAATGAAGATGACTTCGGAGATGACTTCAGAATGAAGAAGAGTCAACATTCTGAAGATGACTAATTGACACCATCTGGCCTCATGAGCTATCATATCACCATCCAAGATGAATAACCAGAATAAATGAGTAAGGAGAGCCCCCCCGCCCCGCCACCACCATGTCACACACCTTCTCACTATGTTTTCACTTTAGTATTGCTTCTATAGTGCAATGGGAATTCACTGCTATAATATAAGCATACCACTGATGAACTCTGATTTATAATTATTTAAAGATTGTTCTTATTTTGGAGTGGAAAACAGATTCAAATAGAAGGCAAGGGAAAATTAGAGCTTCAGTGGTTGGGGTATACATAATAGTGTGAGAGAGGTAATAAGAGAGGAACATAGAGAGACGTACAAGAGAAATTTTATGTGTAAATACACAGTGTTTGTTAACGAATTTCAAATAAGTAGTAAAGACAAAGGAGGGTAAAAAGATGACTCCCAGTTTTCTTGCTTGAATAACTTACTTCATGAGAGTTTCCTTGACTGAGATAGGGAAAACTAGACTTGAGAACAGAGTTTGGGGGTAAATCTGGAAGTTTCATGAAGCAAATCGCTTTCTAGCCATTCCTCTCCACTCTCTCCAACTCTCTGATTTGACCTGGTAGAAATCAAATCTACCCGGTCAACCTTATCTTGTTAAGGCCAGCCAAGCACGACTCAGTGTTCACAAAGGGTAGTTCTGTATTCTTATTTTAATGTGGACCCAGCATAGACTGTGAAAGGGATCAGTTACCGTACTGGTAAATCTTATACAATGGCGAATATCTTTTTTTTGAACATTTAAAAAACTATATTTACTTTTTAAAGGCAAAATGGTGACATTTTTGTATATACAAAGATAATTTGTCACCAACAGAAATATTCTGTAAAATATATTCAAGGAAGTTCTGCAAGAAGAAAAATAGCTGGAGGTCATTATCCTTGCAGACTAACACAGGAACAGAAAACCAAATACCTCATGTTCTCATTTTTATAAGTGGGAGTTAAATGATAAGAACACATAGACACATAGAGGGGAACAACAGACATTGGGCCTATAGGAGGGTGGAGGGTAGATGGAGGGAGAGGATCAGGGAAAATAACTAATGGGTACTAGGCTTAATACCTAATAGTCTGTACAACAAACACTCCTTGATACAAGTTTACCTATGTAACAAACCAGCACATGTACCCCTGATGTTAAAATAAAAGTTTTAAAAAAGACAAATGTCTTGATGCGAAATTGAACCTACCATCCATAAATTTTCTTTTTCCTTTTCATTCGTTCGTTCGTTCCTTCCTTCCTTCCTTCCTTCCTTCCTTCCCTCCCTCCCTCCGTCCCTCCCTCCCTTCTTTCTTTTTCTTTCTTGCTTTCTTTCTTTCCTTCCTTCTTTCTTTCTTTCTTTCTCTCTTTCTTTCTTTCTGACAGGGTTTTGCTCTGTCACCTAGGCTGGAGTGCAGTGGTGCAATCTTGGCTCCCTGCAACTTCTGCCTCCTGGGTTCAAGTGATTATTGTGCCTCAGCCTTCTGAGTTGCTGGGATTACAGGCACGCGCCACCACACCCAGCTGCTTTTTGTATTTTTAGTAGAGATGGGGTTTTGCCATGTTGGCCAGGCTGGTCTCAAGTTCCTGGCCTCAAGCAATCCTCACGCCTTGACCTCCCAAAGTGCTGTGATTATAGGAGTGAGCCACAGTGCCTGGACCAGAAATTTTCAATTAGAAAATCACAGATGTGTAATTCATATATTTAGATGTTTGAGATTTTTCTCTTTCAATCCAGATATTTCATATCCTGTTGACCACATCTTGAGCTCACCAAAGAAACTGAAGAATTGCATGGTCATTCTAAAGACCACTTGGTGAGGTGATGTTTTCTTCCTGGGACTCTCATATAGCAAAAGATCGGAGTTATTTGACCACCTGCTTCATTGGTGATGCAAGTGCCAGAACCTTAGGCATCTGAGAACATTATTACACTTTTCCCTGTCAAGGGAGGATTTGTCATGGCTGTCATTCTTGAAGACATGTAATAAAAATGTCATGATCTGCTTCTGTCTTAAGAGAGAGACAAAGCCTAGGTTGCCATGACACCAAACAATTTAATAACAAGTGGAAATTTCAATCAATCCATTGATCAGTCAATCCTTTCATTTCCAGAAGGAACAGACAATATATCCAGAATAATATGCCTTTTTTAATATCTTGAAAGGACAACCAAAACATTTTCATCAACTTTCCGTACAATGTTACAAATCATTGAAGCAATTATCCTTCCAGTTTTTCATTTAACTGGATAGTTCAAACAAAAATGTTAATTTTGTTGAAATGAGTTGACACATGTTCTGAAATCCCCATATCACCTGACACCTCTGGGCAATTTAAGTTGCTTTCATATTTCAAGCTCATAATACTAATGGAAATCATACCTACAATAACATAGATTAACTTTCAGCCCATAAGAACACAGCTTCCCAACACTGATAAATAGGGTATAAGAATAATGACTGTAGGACATGTGTGTGAGTTGTAACTCCTGCCATGTACATTTTTTTTTTTGTATTGAGTCAGTCATAGACTCTTTTCGTCCCTTTTGGGAAACAGTATAAATTTGTGAAATGCTTTTGTGGAGTAAGAGTAAGTTGGTGGTCGACATAATGAATGGCTGTGATGTCAAGGCCAGGATCTGTTTGTCCACCAATCTTTCCTACTCCTAGATCAGTCTATTTATCTATTATTATATCGCTGAAAGTTGTTTGAAGCAGATTACAGAGCTAAACATAATGCAAGATACACATAAAGCCATGAGTGAGGTTAATATGCAAGTTTAGATAACAATCTATGTACAATGGTAAGAAATGGCCCACAAATTTAGCTTGGATCTACACAGTAGCAAAAGCAAAGGGGCAAATACAATTAGAGACAAGAGCGCCAGTGTTCACAAAAGTATTATGAAACAAAATTTTCATCGGAAACAGTTTTCCTGGTATAAAATGCAGAGAGAAATTTGTGTGGTAGGTCTTTAGAAAATTGGAAAATGTGTCATAGAGAACAATCCTCAAAAGCATTCTGCCAGTAAAGTACAATAAGTAGCTAGTTTCTTGGAATCGTTTTAATGATGTACTTCAGTGTAGGCTGAGAGTATATGTCAAAGGGTAATTTCATTAAAGTAATTCTAAGAAAAGACAAAATAATGTGGTCTAAATATACATCCCTCTGATGATTCAGTTTGATTGCTAAAATACAAATCTGGAGAGGCAAACGTAATATATTTCATTTAAGCTACTATACATATCACTTTTCCCTCTCACACCTCAATTTTAGGTAAGATATGAGCAGCAAAAATTAAGACTGTAGTCTCTGATGACCAATTGAGCTAAAGATTTTCCAGGTTGCCAATTAAGGACCACCTCTTAAGTGTTAATAGTTTCCTAACTAGCTTTGAAGTAGCTATCATGTCATGAAAATTACGTAGATTACTTAATTATTTCTGAATGGATGGCCACATATTGCATATTCTCCAAAATATAAGCAAATGGGCTGACAAAGTCCCAAAGTTCTACGACATAGCCCAATATATTTCTCTTAATTAAAAAAAAAAAACCTGTACCATTCCGTGGTTTTAAATATATTCACGAGGTTGTGTGACCATCACCAGTATTTAATTTGACAGTATTTTCATCACACCAAAAGCCACCCCAGACACATTAGCAGTCATTCTTTATTCCGCCCATCCTTCCAGCCATTAATCTACTTTCTGTCTCTATAGATTTATCTATTCTGGACACTTCATATAAATGAAAGAATATAATATCTTGATTTTTGTGACTGACATCTCATAGTATTCACATGTATTCAAGGTTTATACATCTTGTAGCATATATCAGTAATTCATTTCTTTTTATGGCTGAATAATATGCCATTGTATGGATATACCAAATTTTGTTGATCCATTCATCACTTGATGGACATTTTGATTTTTCCCAATAACTAATATTATTATGATTAATACTACTATAAACATTCATGCACAAATTTTTCTGTGAACGTATGTTTTAAATTATTTTGTGTATATACCTAGAAGTGTAGTTGCTGAGTCCCGTGATAACTTTCTGTTTGACTTTTTGGGGAACTGTCAAACTATATTCTACAGTAAATGCACCATTTAATATTTCCACCAAAAATGTACTGGGTTCCAATTTCTCCACTCTTGCTACCAAATGTTATTGTCTGTCTTGTTATTACAGTCATTCTAGTAGGTGTGAAGTGGTATCTTGTGGTTTTTATTTGCACATCCCTAATGGCCAATGATGTTTAGCATCATTTCTTGTGCTTACTAGCCATTCACATATCTTCTTCAGAAAAACATCTACTGAAATCTTTGGCTTATTTATTTTAAGAGACAGAGACAGGATCTCACTCTGTTGCCCAGGCTGGAGTGTAGTGGCGTGATCATACCTCACTGTAATCTCAAACTCCTGGGCTCAAGTGATTTTTCCACCTCAGCCTCCATAATAGCCAAGACTACAGATGTGTGACACCACACCTGGCTAATTTTTTAATTTTTTGTAGGAGATGAGATCTCCCAATGTTATCCAGGCTGGTCTCAAACTCCTGCTTTGCCCATTTTTTTCTTTTAATTTTTATTTAAGCTTCAGGGGCACATGGACTGGTTTGTTATATAGGTAAACTCGTGTCATGGGGGTTTGGATGGCCCATTTTTAATTGGGGTATTTATCTTTTTATTATTGAGTTGCAAAAATTCTTTACATATTCTGAATACAAATTCCTTTTCAGATATATAATCTGTTAATATTTTCTTCCAGCCTATTCATTGTCTCTTCACATTCTTGATAGTATTCTTTGAAGCATAGTTCCAACTTTGACAAAATGGAATTTATCTTTTTGTTGTTGTTATTGTTGTTGCTAGTGTTTTCAGGGTAATATCTAACAAACCATTGCCTAACCTAAGGTGATGAAGATCTACACCTAGGTTTTTATTTAAGACACCTAGGTTTTATACTTTTAGCTTTTATAATAAGCCTTTTGATCTCATTTGAGTTAATTTTTGTATATGGTGTGAGGTAAGAGTCCAACATCATTCTTTTGCACGTAGATATCCAGTTGTTCCAGAATCAATTATTGAAAGACTACTGATAAGAGCTATTTATGACAAACCCACAGCCAATATCATACTGAATGGGCAAAAACTGGAAGCATTCCCTTTGAAAACTGGCACAAGACAGGGATGCCCTCTCTCACCACTCCTATTCAAAATAGTGTTGGAAGTTCTGGCCAGGGCAATCAGGCAAGAGAAAGAAATAAAGATATTCAATTAGGAAAAGAGGAAGTCAAATTGTCCCTGTTTGCAGATGACATGATTGTATATTTAGAAAACCCCATCATCTCAGCCCAAAATCTCCTTAAGCTGATAAGCAACTTCAGCAAAGTCTCAGGATACAAAATCAATGTACAAAAATCACAAGCATTCTTATACATCAATAAGAGACAAACAGAGAGCCAAATCATGACTGAACTCCCATTCACAACTGCTTCAAAGAGAATAAAATACCTAGGAACCCAAATTACAAGGGATGTGAAGGACCTCTTCAAGGAGGACTACAAACGACTGCTCAACGAAATAAAAGAGGACACAAACAAACTGAAGAACATTCCATGCTCATGGATAGGAAGAATCAATATCATGAAAATGGCCATACTGCCCAAGGTAATTTATAGATTCAATGCCATCCCCATCAAGCTACCAATGACTTTCTTCACAGAATTGGAAAAAACTACTTTAAAGTTCATATGGAACCAAAAAAGACCCTGCATCACCCAGTCAATCCTAAGCCAAAAGAACAAAGCTGGAGGCATCACGCTACCTGACTTCAAACTATACTACAAAGCTACAGTAACGAAAACAGCATGGTACTGGTACCAAAAGAGAGATGTAGACCAAAGGAACAGAACAGAGCCCTCAAAAATAATACCATACATCTACAACCATCTGGTCTTTGACAAACCTAACAAAAACAAGAAATGGGGAAAGATTCCCTATTTAATAAATGGTGCTGGGAAAACTGGCTAGCCATATGTAGAAAGCTGAAACTGGATCCCTTCCTTACACCTTATACACAAATTAATTCAAGATGAATTAAAGGCTTAAATGTTAGACCTAAAACCATAAAAACCCTAGAAGAAAACCTAGGCATTACCATTCAGGACATAGACATGGGCAAGGACTTCATGTCTAAAACACCAAAAGCAATGGCAACAAAAGCCAAAATTGACAAATGGGATCTAATTAAACTAAAGAGCTTCTGCACAGCAAAAGAAACTACCATCAGAGTGAACAGACAACCTACAGAGTGGGAGAAAATTTTTGCAATCTACTCATCTGACAAAGGGCTAATATCCAGAATCTACAAAGAACTCAAACAAATTTACAAGAAAAAAACAAACAACCCCATCAAAAAGTGGGTAAAGGATATGAACAGACACTTCTCAAAAGAAGACATTTATGCAGCCAACAGACACATGAAAAAATGCTCATCATCACTGGCCATCAGAAAAATGCAAATCAAAACCGCAATGAGATACCATCTCACACCAGTTAGAATGGCAATCATTAAAAAGTCAGGAAACAACAGGTGCTGGAGAGGATGTGGAGAAATAAGAACACTTTTACACTGTTGGTGGGACTGTAAACTAGTTCAACCATTGTGGAAGTCAGTGTGGCAAGTCCTCAGGGATCTAGAACTAGAAATATCATTTGACCCAGCCATCCCATTACTGGGTATATACCCAAAGGACTATAAATCATGCTGCTATAAAGACACATGCACACGTATGTTCATTGTGGCACTATTCACAATAGCAAAGACTTGGAACCAACCCAAATGTCCAACGTTGATAGACTGGATTAAGAAAATGTGGCACATATACACCATGGAATACTATGCAGCCATAAAAAATGATGAGTTCATGTCCTTTGTAGAGACATGGATGAAGCTGGAAACCATCATTCTCAGCAAACTATCGCAAGGACAAAAAACCAAACACCGCATGTTCTCACTCATAGGTGGGAATTGAACAATGAGATCACACACCAGGGCCTGTCATGGGGTGGAGGGAGGGTGGAGGGATAGCATTAGGAGATATACCTAATGTAAATGATGAGTTAATGGGTGCAGCACACCAACATGGCACATGTGTACCTATGTATCAAACCTGCACATTGTACACAGGTAACCTAGAACTTAAAGTATATAAAAAAATTTTGAAATCTAAAAAGGTAAGCCTCTAACCTTGTTCTTTTTTAGGTTGTTTTGGTTGTTGTCATCCCCTTGTACTTCCATGTCAATTTTAGATCAGCTTTCCAATTTCTGAAAAACTGGTAGGTGAAATTTGATAAGTACTGTGCTGAATCTGCAGATCAGTTTGTGAAGTATTGCCATTTTAATATTAATTTTTTTTTGAGGCAGAGTTTCACTCTGTCACCCAGGCTGGAGTGCAATGGCAGGATCTCAGTTTGCTGCAACCTCCGCCTTCTGGGTTCAAGTGATTCTCCTGCCTCAGCCTCCTGTGTAGCTGGGATTACAGGCATGAGCCACCCCACCCAGCTAATTTTGTATTTTTAGTAGGGACGGGGTTTCACCATGTTGGTCAGGCTGGTCTCGAGCTCCTGACCTGAGATGATCCACCCGCCTCGGCCTCCCAAAGTGCTGGGATTACAGGGGTGAGGCAACACGGCTGGCTTAATATTAATATTAAGTCTTGCAATTCATGAACCATTTATTTAGGTCTTTTAACATTTCTTTTGGTGATATCTTACAGTTTTTAGTATATAACTCTTACACATATTTTAAAAATTACTCCTAACTATTGTATTCTTTTGATACTATTGCAAATGAAATTGTTCTTATTTTGCTTTTGGATTTTTATTGCTAGTGTATAAATATACAATTGATTTTGTATATTGATGTTGATAGTCATAACCTTGCTCATCTTGTTTACTAGCTTTACTAGTTTATGTGTGTGTGTGTGCACGCGCGTGTGCCCATGCGTGTATTCCTTAGTATTTGCTATATAGATTATATTGTTCGTGAATAGAGTAGTTTTGCTTCCTCTTTTCCAACCTGGATGAGTTTTATTTAATTTTCTTGTCTGAATGCCATGGCTAGCATCTAGACTACAATGTTGAATAGAAGTAGTGAGAAGGAACATCCTTGTCTTCCTGATCTCATGGGAAAAGCTTTCACTCTTTGATCATTAAGTATGATGTTAGCTATGGGTTTTTCGTAATGACCTTTATTAGGTTAAATAACGTTCCTTTCTATTATTATTTTGTTTTATTATGAAAGGCTGTCGAATTTTGTCAAATACTTTTGCTGTGTCTATTGAGATGATTCTATGATTTTTTGGTCCTTTATTCTTTGAATATGGTATACTATGCTGATTTATTTTCATATGTTGAAACACTCTTGTATTTATACAGTAAACCTAACTTGGAATGATACATAATGCTTTTTGGTATTGCCAAATTTGGTTTGCTAGTATTATGATGAAAATTGTTTCATCTATATTCATAAATGTTATTATTGGTCAGTAGTTTTCTTTTTTATGATGTGTCGTGTCTGCTTTAAAACCAGTGTGATACTCCCCTCAGAATAAGTTGGACAATCCCTCCTCTTCTACTTTTTGCAGAATTTATCAAGGATTTATGTTAATTTTTCTTTAACGGCTTGGAAGAATTCACCTGTGAAGGCACTAAGCTTGGGATTTTCTTTATGGATAGTTAATTGATTGCTATTCATTGTAAGTCTATTCAGATTTTCTATTTCTTCTTGAGTGAGTTTCAGTAGTTTGTACTTTTCTATTTGTCCTTTTAATCTAGGTTATATAACTTGCTGGTGTACAATTGTTAATAGTATCCTCTACTAATTATTTTCATTTCTGTAAGGTTACTAGTAATGCCACCCCTCTAATTCATGATTTTAGAAGTTTTCTCTTTTCTTGGCCTGTACACTAAACTTTTGTCAATTTTGTAATATTTTTGAAGAGTCAACTTTTGGTGTCATTGATTTTCCTCTTTTGCTTTTCTATTGTCTATTTCATTTACTTCTGTATATTCTTTATTATTTCATTTCTTCTGCTTGCTATGGGTTTAGTTTGCTCTTCTTTTTCTACTTTCTTAAAGTAGAAGTTTGGGTTATTAATTTGAGGTTCTTCTTTGTTAATATGGAGATTTACAACCTTAAAATTCTAAATACGACTTTAGCTGCATCACATAATTTTGGCAGGTTGTGCTTTTGTTTTTATTCGTCTCAAAGTGTTTTCTGATTTCCTTTGTGACTTTTTTTCTTTGGCCTATTGGAAAGAGACTGTGTCATTCAATCTCTACGTATTTTTAATTTATAAACTTTTTTGCTATTGAGTTCTAATTTCATTCAACGGTGATCAGAGAACTTCATATTACTGCAGTATTTTTAAACTTGGTGAAACTTTTTTTATTGGTTAGCATATAATCTATCCTGGATGCTGTTTGATATGCACTTGAAAATATTCTGTTTTCTGTTCTTGTTGTGTGGAGGGATCCATAGATATCTGCTAGGAATAGCTGTTTTGTTGTGTTTCAAGTCTTCTCTTTCTTTACGTTCTGTACAGTTGTTGAATTTATTATTGAAAGTAGACTATCGAAGTCTCCAACTTTTGTTTTTAAATTGTCTGTTTCTCCCTTCAATTTTGTCAGTTTTTGCTTCATTTATTTTGGGGCCCTATTAAGTGTACATATACTTACAATCACTATGTCTTCTTGGTGGATTGATCTTCTTATCATTATAAAATGTCCTTCCTCATTTCTAGTAACAATTTTCGTATTAAAGCCTATTTTTTCTGTGAACATTTTCATAGTGTACCCATTCTAGTTTGATTATTGTTTGTGTAGGGTGTCTTTATCCCCTTTTTACTTTTGACTTATTTGTGTTTTTGATTTAAGATGTGTGTGTGGTGGGGATACTCTTTACATGCTCTGGCAGCCAGTTTACAACATTTCTTTACCTTTTAATTTCATACTTGTGCAGAGCTTTCAGGTCTGCCAGAAGTGTAAGTTTAGGGCCTTCTTAGTCTTCCCTGGGCATGGACACGGTTCTACACATGCATATGATCTTCTAGAATTCTAGGAATATATTGGAGCTTTTGGATGCCCTGCTCCCCAGTTTTTCCTTTTAAGACTTTTGATCAGCTTTTCATTTGCCCCAATTTATATAATCATCTCAAGCAGTAGCAATGTTAAACAATTGGTATTGGTTGTTTTCAACAATTGTCTTGTGTATGGTGCTGTTCACACAGAGGTGTCTTTGAGTCAGATCAAATAAAGAAAAAGCCTGTGGGTAAAACTTTTCAAAGAGCTGCAAGAAAGTCCAAATAGTGAAATCTCCCCTAGAATTGAACTTTTAGAGAAATCCGAAACCTTTCTCTATCCCTCCAGTTACTTTTAGGCTGCTGCTTTTTACACCTACCATGATCATGAGACTGTTGATTTTCAAGACTACAGAGAAATTAGAGAAAAGGGAATGTGACCAAGGTAAGTTAAAATGGCACAAACATTACTATTCTTAATGACATTCTTCTATCTTTTATTCTTCTTTTTTCTCATGTGGCAAATCCTCAGATGAGCAATAATCTTCATTTTATAATGCAATTTGAGGGCTTCTATTTTCCAATCTGACATGCAAGTAATCACTCCCATCCGCACAATAAGAAAAAAGCTGAACAAACTAAAATCAACAGCTCTTCTTAGATCCATAAGAGCATTGATATCACAGGACAAATCAATAATCCCAAAATTAGAGAGCCAGGCAAGCAGATACAGAGAATCCCAGCTTACTGGAGCAGAAATCTCCATGGGAACTAGTACTGGGGCAGATAATCTTAAACTGTAATTAGTGAACTACTGGAGACTCAGTGTAAGTATGTTTGAGAATGAAAAGTTCACAGGGCTAAGTCCTTGTTGAGGGGTCGGGGGCACACTTTTGTAAGTTTTACAGTTACAAGCCCTACCATGTGCTCACAGTGAAGATCTGAGAAAAATTCACTTGTGCCTCTGGCAGGGACAGGAGAAAAGTCATTTTATAATATTCCCAGAGCATTTTGTTCTTTTTAACAAGGCCAACCTTCAAGGAAAACTATTTTTCTAAAGCTTAACCGATTGGAGATTTACCAGAAACTAACCAAACTGGGGGAAGGGAAATATCCAACTTAATCCCCACCTAGACACTCTGTCTCACCTAAAGAAGGTAGGACTAACTGAAAATCAATTTTGAAGGTCAAATTCCAGAGACACTGGCTCACTAAAAGACTGAGATTGCTATGGTCTGAATGTTCGTGTCTCCTCCAGATACATATGTTGACACCTAACCCTCAAGGTAATAGTATTAAGAGGTAGGGCTTTGGGAGGTGACTAGGTCATAAGGACTCTTGCCTGGTGGATGGGATTAATAATTTAATTTTTTAAAGTTAAAAGGAGCTTGTTTGTCCCTTCTGCCATGTAAAGACACAGCTAGAAGATGCCCTCTGTGAGGGCACCCTCACCATACACTGAACCTGTTAGCAAGTTGATGTTGTACTTCCCGGTCTACAGAACTGTGAGCAACACATTTCTATTGTTTATACATTACCCAGTCTAAGATATTTGCAGCCCAAATGGACTAAGACATACTCAGGATTATACCAAACTTTGCCTCCATTCACACTTTACCTCCACATCAATAGGGTTAGTGCATATTAACAGAGAACTACAATGGAAACAACTACATGTCACAGACCTTATTTTAAAAGTCTCTAGAGAAGTCCAAAGATAATAGGAGCCACAAAAACAAGGACGCTA